>NC_086110.1:63585589-63815589 GCF_963921235.1 Mobula hypostoma
GGAGTAAGGAACAGGGGAAGCAATAATCTTTCTCCAGCATTTAAACATGAGGAGCCACGCATTTAAGACAGAGATTGGACAATGGTTTTTTCTCACAGAAGGTTGTGGGTCTTCATAACCATCTTCCTCAAAGAATGGCAGAAAAGATGTCATTGAATCAGAGTCAAAATCAGGTTTATTATCATCAGCATGTGTCGTGAATTTTGTTAACTTAGCAGCAGCGGTTCAATCCAATTCATAATATAGAATAATAATAAAAAATAATAACTAAATAGTAAATCAATTACAGTATACATATATTGAAAAGATTAAAAATCATGCAAAAACAGGAATAATATACATTAAAAAAGTGAGGTAGTGTTCACGGGTTGAATGTTCATCTAGGAATCGGATGGCAGAGGGGAAGAAGCTGTTCCTGAATCGCTGTGTGTGTGCCTTCAGGCTTCTGTATCTCCTACCTGATGGTAACAGTGAGAAAAGGACATGCCCTGGGTGCTGGAGGTCCTTAATAATGAATACTGCCTTTCAGAGACACCGCTCCTTGAAGATGTCCTGGGTACTTTGTAGGCTAGTTCCCAAGATGGAGCTGACTAAATTTGCGACCCTCTGCAGCTTCTTTCAGTTCTGTGCAATAGCACCCCCCCATCCCCCATTCCAGACAGTGATGCAACCTGTCAGAATACTCTCCACGGGACGACTGTAGAAATTTTTGAGTGTTCTTGTTGACATACCAAATCTCTTCCAACTCCTAATGAAGTATAGCCGCTGTGTTGCCTTCTTTATAACTGCATCAATATGTTGAGACCAGGTTAAGTCCTGAGAGATCTTGACACCCAGGAACTTGAAATGGCTCACTCTCTCCTCTTCTAATCCCTCTATGAGGATTGGTATGTGTTCCTTCGTCTTACCCTTCCTGAGGTCCACAATCAGATCTTTCGTCTTATTGATGTTGAATGGAAGGTTGTATCTGCGACACCACTCCGCTAGTTGGCATATCCTGTACACCCTCTCATCTCCATCTGAGATTCTACCAATAACGGCTGTATCATCAGTAAATTTAATGACGGTATTTGAGCTATGCCTAGCCACACAGTCATTGGTATATTTCAAAGGCAGAGGTAAACAGGTTACCATGCAATCAGTAAGGTTGCATGCTTAATCCACTGCTTTACTCTCTCTACACCCACAATCATGTGGCTAGGCACAGCTCAGTTGCCATATATAAATTTGCTGACAACATAGCTATCAGCAGAATTTCAGATAGTGATGAGGCGCCATACAGGAGTGAGGTAGATCAGCTGGTAGAGTGGTATATTCACAGCAAAAAAACTTGCACTCAACATCAGTAAGACCAAGGAATTTATTGTGTACTTCGGGAAGGAGAAGTCGAGTGAAGACACCCCAGTCCTCATCGAGGGATCAGAAGTGGAAAAGGTGAGCAGTTTCCAGTTCCTGGTATCCACATCTGTGAGGATCTATCCTGAGCCCAACATATTGATACAGCTATGAAGAAAGCATGAGAGTGGCTATATTTCATTAGGAGTTTGAGGAGAATTGGTAATGCACCAAAGACACTCACAAATTTCTACAGGTGTACTGCGACGGGAATTCTAACTGGTTGCATCATCATCTGGTATGGAGGGACCACTGCACAGGATCAAAAAGAGCTGCAGAAAGTTGCAAACTCAGTCAGCTCCACCATGGGTACTAGCTTTCCCAGCACCCAGGAAATCTTCAAAAGGTGATCTCTCAAAAAGGCGGAATCCATAATTCAGGACCCAGCTCACTCAGGACATGTCCTCTTCTCATTGCTACCATCAAGGAGGAGGTACAGGAGCTTGAAAATACACACTCAACACTTCAGAAACCGCTTCCTCCCCTCCGCCATCAAGTTTATGAATGGACAATAAACCCATGAACTTTACCTCAGTACTTTCTTCCTCTCTTTTTACACTGCTTATTAAATTTGATTTTTATATATACTTATTGTAATATATAGTTTTTATAATTATGTATTGCAATGTTCTGCTGCTGCAAAACAACAAATTTCATGACATACGTCAGTGATATTAAACCTGATTCTGATTCTGCCTTGATCTTATTAAATAATAGAACAGGCTTGATGGACAGAATGGACAACTCTTACTGTGTACTCAAATGTTCCTAGGTGTCCTCCTCCTCTTTCTGTCTTCGCAGTGATTTTATTTGTCTGTAAATGATCTACGGATCTATTACAGATTTGGGAGGAAAGCTGCAGTGCCTTCCATCATGGGCACTAGTCTCCCCACCATCTTCAAAAGGTGATGCCTCTAGAAAACAGCATCCATCATTAAGAACCTTCACCATCCAGGATGTGCCCCCTTCATATTACTACCATAAGCGAGGAGATACAGGAGCCCGTTGACACACACTCAACATTTTTGGAACAGCTACTTCCTCTCCCCGACTGGATTTCTGAATAGACCATGAACACTACTGTACCTCACTTTTTGCAATTTTTGTTTATTACAGATTGTAACTGGTGTACTGTACTTTACTGCTGTCACAAAACAACACAGTTCACGCCACATGTCAGTAATAATAGACGTGATTCCGATTCCCAGAAATGTAAATGATGGTTCGTATCAATTCATGAGGTCTCCCATGGGTAGACAGGACTTGCTACCAAACGCTGAACACTTCTGCTTCAAGTGAGAAATGAACCAAACTGTAAAGTAATCTGCTCCTTTTGAACCGCCCATTTACTGAATAATTTGCCCTTAATACTTAATACTCCCTTAATAGTTTTACTGAATTCCTTAATGATCTCCTTAATAACTTCCTCTTTCTCAAATCTTTGTGTATTTTTTATTGAAACATCAGTACATCCCCTAATTGTATAAAATCCCATTCACTTTCTCATTTAATCTAAGGTGTGAATTTCTATTTGAATAAACTTTACATTCCTCGTATTGAAAAAGCTTTAGTCAGATAGTATGCTGATGATTGGCTAATTTCTTTCGATCAGATTTTCTCCCCAAGGAATTATCAATAATTTTAATAAATGGTGTACTTGAACACGTTAAAGAGCCAATTTACTATTGCTAATTTCTCCTACACCATTCCCCTTGGTGGTGTCCTGCACGTTCTCAATTTTGCCTCTTTGGCAGAATTTCATGCTGGAAATCCAAGCAACATACACAAAATGTGAGAGGAACTCAGCAGGCCAGGCAGCATCTATGGAAAAAAGTACAGTTTTGTGGCAAGACCCTTCAGCAGGACTGTAAATATTTGTCAGTTTTAGGCTCCTTGTGTATAGTGTTTTGTAAAATTCTATTGAGTTTTGGTTTTTCCCTGTGAATGCCTGCAAGAAAATGAACTGAGTTTCTCCAGTACTTTGTGTGTGTTGTGCAAGATTTCCAGCATGTCTCTTATGTTCCAGGTTTATTTGGTCATTACAAGGTTGGCAGTATAATCAACTTCAGGTCTCAAGAATAAGAAGAGGAACAAATTGCAAAGGGCACAGGAAGTATGATTAAGATTCTCTAAGCTGCCTCCTGGTACGACGGGTTTCAGGTCTAAGGATAGATTTACTTGTCTTAGGAGGTGTTCTGTAGAATTCAGAAGAACGGAAGATGGTCTGACTGAAATTTGAAAACTCTTTAGGGGACTTGACGGACTGGATGCAACAAGAATATTTCTGCTGGCTTGGCAGTGTAGAACCAAATGTCAGAGTCTCAGAATAAAGGTAAAGGCAATTGAGGAAGAGTGACATCACTTCTCATTCAGAGGTTTCATGCATCATTGCAATTACTATCCTGGTGGATGTTCAGTCATTGAGTGTATTCAAAACAGAGACTGAGAGATTTTGGGTTAATAAGGAAATCAGACGGTAGAGTGATCATGTAGGAATACAAGTGATTCTGCCGATGCTGAAAATCTTCAAAGTTCAAAGTAAATTTCTTATCAAAGTAGATATATGTCACCATTTACAACCCTGAGATTCATTTTCTTGCAGGCATACTTAATAAATCCATAGAATAATAACCATAACTATAACAGAAAGACCGCACCAACTTGGGCATTCAACCAGTGTACAAAATACAACAAACTGCGCAAGTACAAAAAGTAAAGGAATAATAATAAAAATAATTAAATAAGAAATAAATATTGAGAACATAAGATGAGGATTCCTTGAAAGTTAATCCATAGTTTGTGGAGCACTCCAATGATGGGGTAAGTGAAGCTATCCCCTTTGATTCAAGAGCCTGCTGGTTAAGGGGCTCCTATACCTTCTTCCTAAACCAGGTGAGCTAAGTCCTGAGTACTTCCTAACGGCAGCAGCGAGAAGAGAGCATGCTTCAAATTCCGGAAATCATAAAATAGTAAATCGAGCATGTCCGGGGTGGTGGGGGTCCCTGATGATGGCTCCTGCTTAATTTTGTAAAAAAAAAAGTGCTGGAGGAACTCAGCAAGTCAGGCAGCATCCATGGAAGGGAATAAACAGTCGACGTTTCAAGCCAAGATCTGAAGAAGTCCTGATGAAGGGTCTCGGCCTGAAATGTTAACTGTTTATCCCTCACCATAGATACGGCCTGACTTGCTGAGCTCCTCCAACATTTTGTGTGTGCTGCTGATCATACAGGAGATGGCGCTGAGGCTGACGATCATGCATGATTATTATAAATGATGGGGCATGTTTTAAAGACAGATCGTCACTCGGGATCCTAGCCCTTATTTCTGATGTTCTTAAATCTGTTTTGTTATCATTAATAAGCAAAAGGTGAGAGAAGTGTCAATGCAGTATTTGCAGAGAGGTGAAATGTTTCACTTTCCACTGACCTGCTTGAGTGTTTCCAGCATTTTCATTTACAATTTCAAGCATTTGAAGATTTCTGTTTTGATTTTCAATCAATTGGCTGTGATGACCTCCCGTTAGATATACACCACCCAGTGTCTAAGAATAGACATCAGAGTGAGCTAATTTGAAGTGATTTATGCAGCATTTCACGATGAGAGAACCAAAGATCGAAGTGCCTCTCCTCAGTTGTAGAAAATGAGCAGAAAAGCTACTAACAATACCGAGGCACAATTATTTTTCTAAGTAAGAGTCAGACCAAATAATACTGAAACTTAAAACGTCAATTATTCTGGAACTTACTTGGATTTAAGTGGCACAGAAAAAATAGATGTTGCAGAGCTGAAGCCACTCAGCAGCACACGTTTAGCATGAATGTAAAGTGTTCATTACTTGTCGGAGATCTAGCTCACAAAGACCCTGGCTTTGATATTCTTTCCTACCCATGGGAGATGTGATTTTTTTTCATGCACAAACAGAAGATTAAGAGCCCTGCAATGTCAGACCCATGAAACATGCCACAACTCTAAATTCAAAGTTCAACGTAAATTTATTATCGAAGTACATACACTCTGTGGCCATTTTATTAGCTGTCTCCTGTCCCTAATAGAGAAGTCTCTGAGAGCATGTTCGTGGCCGTCTGCGGCTGTGGACTATCCACTTCAGGGTTTGATGTGTTGTGCATTCAGAGATGTTCTTCTGCACACCACTGTTGTAACACTTGGTTATGTTAGTTACTGTCATCTTCCTCTCAGCTTGAACCACTCTGGCCATTCTTTTCTCACTTCTCTCATTAACAAGGTGTTTTCGCCCACAGATCAGCCCTCACTGGATGTTTTTTTTTGTTTCTCTGTAAATTTTAGAGACTGTTGTGCACTGTTCCCTCTAAGCTGCATGGGTGCAGAGCAACACAGTAACTGAAATACTCCTGCTCACATAGCCTTTGCTGCCATGCAGCTGGAATTTTCTTTTATATAATGTTTTATGAAAGTGCCTCGCAGTTTACAGGCTGTGTAAAACTAATTCCTGCTCAGAACAATGGTTGGTCCTTGCAGCTGTAAAAAAAAATAAGAGGAAACTTTGTTGTTTTGCATGAAAATCCCAGGAGATAACAATTTCTGAGATATGCAAACTACCCTATCTGGCACCAGCAAACATTCCATGGTCAAAGTCACTTAAATCACATTTCTTCCCCATTCTGATGGTCTAAACATTGGAACTTCTTGGCCATTTCTGCATGCTTTTCTGCATTGAGTTGCTGCCACATAATTGGCTGATTAGATATTTACAATAATTAGTGGATATACCATATAAAGTAGTTACTGAGTGTACATATCACCATATACTACCCTGAGATTCATTTTCTTCAGGGCATTCACAGTAGATCAATGAATCAATGAAAAACTGCACACAGGGATTGACAACCAAAGTACAAAAGAGGATAAACTGTGAATACGTATATAAAAAACAATAATAATTATACGAATTCATAGTCATAGTCATAGTGATACTTTATTGATCCCGGGGGAAATTAGTTTTCGTTACAGTTGCACCATAAATAATAAATAGTAGTAGAACCATAAATAGTTAAATAGTAATATGTAAATTATGCCAGTAAATTATGAAATAAGTCCAGGACCAGCCTATCGGCTCAGGGTGTCTGACCCTCCAAGGGAGGAGTTGTAAAGTTTGATGGCCACAGGCAGGAATGACTTCCTATGACGCTCTGTGCTACATCTCGGAGGAATGAGTCTCTGGCTGAATGTACTCCTGTGCCCACCCAGTACATTATGTAGTGGATGGGAGACATTGTCCAAGATGGCATGCAACTTAGACAGCATCCTCTTTTCAGACACCACCGTGAGAGAGTCCAGTTCCATCCCCACAACATCACTGGCCTTACGAATGAGTTTGTTGATTCTGTTGGTGTCTGCTACCCTCAGCCTGCTGCCCCAGCAAACAACAGCAAACATGATAGCACTGGCCACCACAGAGTCGTAGAACATCCTCAGCATCGTCCGGCAGATGTTAAAGGACCTCAGTCTCCTCAGGAAATAGAGACAGCTCTGACCCTTCTTGTAGACAGCCTCAGTGTTCTTAGACCAGTCCAGTTTATTGTCAATTCGTATCCCCAGGTAATTAAGTAGTAAAGAAATAATACTCAGAACATGAATTGTAGTCCTTGGAAGTGAGTCCATGAAATCATTTCAGTGTTGAGGTGAGTGAAGTTATCCAGTCTGGTTCAGGAGTCTGATGGTGGTAGGTAATAATTGTTCCTGGACCTGTGATGTGGGACCTAAGGCTCTTGTGTTTCTTCCCCAATGACAGCAGTGATTAGAGACTCGATTCAATACCCAATCCACAAGTATGAAAGAGTTATCTTGGAAATTTGTCGCAATCATCTGTCTCAGCCATCTAAACGTAACACAACGCTTGTTGTTCCACATCAAGAGCAACTGTATTATCAGAACCAGTCCATCATAATGGGGCTCATGACTATGTTAACTATTTCCCTTAATCTTGTTTGCTATGCAAAGGGGTTTGAATTCCTTTTTCCTCAGGAAGAAACTTCCATTACCTTACCGTTTTACTCTGTTTATTGATGGATATTTTATTTGCAACCATGGATTTATTTGCATGATTTCTTATTGGATATAAAGCCATTCCAACATGGCAACTAAAAAAATGGCGGCACGATAGCATAACGGTTAGTGCAATGCCTTACATCGCTAGCGATCACTGATCAGGGTTCGATTCTCGCCACTTTCTGCAAGGAGATAGTACATTCTCCCCCACAATCGCAATCACTTGGGTTTCCTCTGGGTGCTGTGGTTTCCTCACACATTCCAAAGTTGTATGGTTAGGTTTAGGGTTTGTAAGTTGTGGGTATTATATGTTGGTGCCAGAAGCTTGCCAGCACTTGCTAGCTGCCCCTAGTGAAATTCTTGCTGATTCGATTTGATGCAAATGCCACATTTCACCGTTTCAATGTTCCAATGTACATGTGACAAATAAATCTAATCGTTAATCTTTAATTCAAGTGCTAATTCAAAGATCTGATCTCTTTTTACACCTTTAATTGTTGGAAAATCAGCCAATGTAAACACATTTGGCGACAGTATACTCACTTAAGGTCATGAATTTTTAATGGATGGGGACTGCAGTTTGAGCACAGAACAGAGATCTGTGCTGCTATCTGATAGAGAAGGTCAGCTTGGGAACGGAAGGAGGGCAGGTAAGAGAAGAACATGACACAACAAGTTCTAGTGCTATCTGGCAGCCTGACATGTATGAGTGCACTGCTGTAACACAGCGGGAGTGTTTGGATGTCAGACAATCCCACAACTACCACAAGCACTGTTTTAATTCAGCAGCCGATGATTCAGAGAGTCTTATACATGAGATTTTCTTTCAGAAATGCAGAAAACAGGTAAACCGTGCAGTTTATTAACAGTACCCCCCTTTGACATCATGATGTTCCGCTTGTTTAAAAACGTATGTACTCTCTGTCTTTGAATGGAAAGGTCAAAATTGTGACCCATGTCCAAAACACAACTTTTCCCAAAAGGCTAAAGATGTACTTGACTTGAAGTAGGTCATCAGTGATTCAGTAGTTACAGAACTGTAACATTATGCTAGAAGGAATTGTTGATTACAGAGCAAGTTGAATGTGCTCAGTTATTGATGTTCCTGGGGGAACACCTAAACCCATTTCAGCTGAGAGTCCAAGGAATGTTGCCTAGTTGCTGACACAAGTATCTTAACTCTTCCATGCCTACTCAAGTTTTGAGACAACAGTCTCGGAGATTTACCGAAGAGCATAAACACCACTTCAATTCATTGGTTGCGATCCTTTGGAAAGAGTGGCATTCAAATACAACTAACTGATTTCCGCTTTTTGAAGCTAAGCTTCATTTTCTGTTGTAGTGGTATTGGTTTATGGTTGTGACATGTAGCAAGGCACAGTAAAAGCTTGTCTTTGTGTATTTCACCCCCTCCTCCTCTCCCAGTTTCACCTATCACCTCTGCCACCTTGCACCTCTTCCTCCCCTCCTCCCACCTCCTTATTCTGATTTTCCTTTCCAGTCCCGATGAGGGGTCTCGGGCCTGAAACGTCGACTCTTTATTCCCATCCATAGATGCTGCTTGACCTGCTGAGCTCCTCCAGCATTGTATGTATTGTCTTGTTTGTAGTTCATACAGATCAAATCATTAGACAGAGGTAGAACAAAGTAAAACAAAAACAATGCAGAATGAAGTGTAATAGCTATAAAGGAAGTGTAGTGCAGGTTCAGGACACAAACACATGGTATGTCCATTAAGTTCCACCTCTGAAACCACTGGAACACATTATTAAATTGTGCATTCAGTATTTACAATAAAGATTAATTTTTCTACCATTATTTTTCCTCTGTTCTAATATTAATTTTAATATTAAATAGGATGGTCAATGCTCTTTTCACAATCATTCAACTTAACATCCTTGTTCAAAGTTTAAAGTACATTTATTATCAAATAATATATAAACTATACAAACTTGAGATTTGCCTACTTACAGGCAGCCACAAAACAAGAAACCCGAAAGAACCCAATTCAAAAGAAGACTAACAAACACCCATTGTACAGAGAAAGAAGGAAAAAACACAAATTGTGCAAATAATAAAAGCAAGCTACAGCATTTAGGACGAAATTGAGACCATAGACACGAAGCCCGCAGCAGGCAAATAGACTCAGCCTCAGTTGGCACGAAGCTCGCAGACATGAAGCCTGGAGCAGCCAGAGGAGTCGTGGAGAGAGGAGTAAACGCCATGGAGGAGCGAGCAGAATCTTTAATCTTTTAAAGTGATACTCTGCTCTTGGTCAAAGTAGTGGGTTTCAGGGATTGTATGCATGTTTAATTGACCCCATTTTGCTCAGGTATTTAATGTTGGCTTTATGCTCTGGCCAACCTTAAAGACTAGGAGCTCCCACTATAATTAAAGTAGTTGCAAGAATTTTGATTCATCTCAGCATCCCTTCCCAATGATCACTTCAGGAATAATATTAGGTGCTGACAACGTTATCCAGAAAAAAATGGATTGATTGCTATTAACATTTAAATTGTTGCAGTCGAAAATCAGAGGGAATTGAACAAATGTCTCCAGAGATATAGTCCATCAATATTCTGACCCTCTGAGGGAGCTGGATTAGCAAAAGGTACCTGTTGGAAGGAGTTATTGAGCTTGATGCTCTGTGGTAGCATATTGGGTAGGTTATATCATATATAGCCAGGGTCCTGCATCATTGATTTGCAGACATGAATTTGAATCCATAGCAGCTCGTGAATTTAAATTCAAGTAATTAAGCAGGTCTTTAATAAGAGAATAGCATCTGAAATGTTAGCCATGAAACTGCTGGGGTGTCGTATAGCTGACTTAGTTCACTATAGACCCTGAGGGAAACTACTGTCCCTGTCCAGGCATATCTATGTAAGGCTCCAGACCCACAAATACGATTGACTCTTTGGTCTACCTTCAGTTCAGCGACAATTGGAATTTGCTCTGCTATTCCATCTTGTCGGATTTGCTTCCCATTCAGCTCCTTTCTCCTGCCTTCTCAATGTAACCTTTGACGGTCTGACTAATCAAGAACCTACCAACCTCTGCTTTAAACATACCTCATGATTTGGCCTTCACAGCTGTCTGTAGAGAGTGATGAACTGGTGGCAATTAATTCTACCGATTCACCACTCCCTGGATAAAGAAATTTCTGCTTATTCCATCAGTCTGTGACTTACTTTGAACACAGAGACCATATGTGGAAGGCTAATGCCGAATGCCTTGAGTTATCTGTTCCTCCTGGGTTGTGATTTATCGATTCCAGATAACTCAGGTAGACTGTTTCATGTCAGCTTCCTCCAACTTACCATCCTATGTCTTCTGAAGATGTTAACTTTACCTCTAAGTGGCTATCTCTCATTTGTAGATTATGCTGAAAGCTTTTTGGCAATAGATCTGTCACAATTGCACCTGGTTCTCTTGCCACTTGATGTTCGCACACGTCTATCATCCATCAGGAACTGAAAGTCCATTTGGCCTTGCCCTCCCCCACCCCCATTCCACGACTCCTCATTACTTATGTAAATAAAATATACATTGTCAGAATTCTACATAAAATCCCATTTTCAAAATGCTTCCGGTGCACTTTGGCAGATACCGCAAATTGATCTCCGACTTGGCTGAGATGTCAAATGGCAAAGTACGGCTCGTTTGATTTATGAGGTTGCTGGTTGAAAGTAGTTCCAGGCACAAATCAAACATTAAAACACAGCAGCTGCAGTACAATGCTGCTTCTGTGCAGCAGGGGAAAGGGCTGAGAACAGGACGCTTATTTTATATATTCACCAGTCTCGGAGCAAATTCAATTCCACGTGTAACTGGTACAACCTACTATTCAACCAGCGTATGCTCCCAGCACAGACACAGGGGCTAACTGTGCACTATCAGCAGGGTGGGGTCCTCCCAGGGAGCGCATCAAGGAGATCACAGGTGCGTAGCCCATAATTTCCTGCCCATTAAATTTAATGAGGGGAAAATCAGGGACTGTGTGGCTGCCCTTATCCATGGTACATTTTCTTTGAATGCAGCTCCATGCTGGGACCATGGAATCAGTCCTTCTATTCAGTCTGGCTCCCCGTCACTGCAGAAATGCCTGTGACTGCAGTGTTGATCCTCAACTCTTCACCTTTGTCCGTGCTCACCTGCTTTGGCTCCTGGTTCACTTTGATTAAAAACAAATCCCATCCCTACCTTCAAAGCCTCTCATCGTCCTATTCCTTTACATATATCAAAGGGGGATACTTGCAAAGGAATAGGGGGATCCCATTGAAACCAATCGAATATTGAAAGGCCTAGATAGAGTGGACATGGAGAGGATGTTTCCTATAGTGGGGGAGTCCAGGACCAGAGGGCACAGCTTCAGGATGGAAGGATGTCCCTTTAGAACAGAGATGAGAAGGAATTACTTCAGTCAGAATCTGTGGAATTCATTGCTACAGAGAGCAGCGGAGGCTAAGTCATTGGGTATGTTTAAAGCAGAGGTTGATAGGTCTTTAATTAGGAAGGGTGTCAAAGATTACAGGGAGAAAGCAGGAGGATATGGGTTGGGGGGAATAATAAATCAGCCTTAATAGAATGGTGGAGCGGACTAAGCAGAATGAATTGCATAATTTGGCTCCTGTGTCTTATGGTATCTTTAATCTTCCTCCACCCCCCATCCCTCCTCACCCTGAGATCTCTGCACGTGTTTAGTTCTGGCCCCTTTGCACACCTGATTGTAATCACCTCACCGTCACAACTTTCCTTTCCGCTGCCATGGCAATATGCTCCAGAATCCCTTTGATGAACCTCTTGGCCACTTTAGCCTGTTTCTGTGTCCTTTGCCAAGATTTCGCTACCTCTCCTAACATCTCCTTACATGACCCAGGACCATAGTTTTACTCCTATGAACTCCCTTAAAAATCTTCCTTAATAATCTAGTTAACATCAACGTAAAAGCCCATGGTGTTCTTAGTAGCCTTGTGAAGTCCCCTCGATGAAAGGTGGATGTGGTTAGTAGGGAAACTTCGAGAATATGTGCAAAGAGATTTGTTGTTACTATCTGGGTTATCCTGAGACTGGAACAAAGGTGGTTGTCCAGGTACAGATCTTTCTGGGTCCAAACTATTCAGCAAGGCCCACTTTATGTTATGTTGTGGTCAGGTGGTAGACTTGGGGATGATAAGGTGACAATAGCAAATTCTATCAATCTACTTCCTTGCCAAGGTAGTATGATAGTGATGGTATATAGAACATAGGGGTCCTTGGCCAGTGATGTTGTGTCGACCTTTTTACCTACTTTGATAATAAATTTAAGAAGCTGATTCTCAAGGTTGTAAACACGAGGAATTCTGCAGATGCTGGAAATTGAAGCAACACACATCAGAGTTGCTGGTGAACGCAGCAGGCCAGGCAGCATCTCTAGGAAAACGTCGACTGTACCTCTTCCTAGAGATGCTGCCTGGCCTGCTGCGTTCACCATCAACTTTGATGTGTGTTTCTCAAGGTTGTATATGGTATACATACAGACTTCAAAAATTAATTTATTTTGTACTCCACTGTCAGTCTAACCCTTCCCACCTATACAGTCCATGACCCTCTATCTTCCTTACATCCATGTGCTAAATATGAAGAGTTTTGTTACTATCGTGTGTACTGCGAACCGACCCAAGAGAGTGAATTGTGTTCTCGGCAAAACTGAGCTAAGTTGTTACGTTCCTCCTGGCTGAATAATCTTTTGCCATTTGCTCGGTATCTGATGTTGAGTGACACCCAAAGCCAGAGACACAAATCAGGAGTGTGATGGAAAACTTTCCAGATGCCTGGATGTGTGTATATATAAAAATTCAACAGAGTCCAGGTGAAAGTAGCCTCTTGATTGGGGGCCCATCCATTGCCATAAATATTTAGACCTAACCACAAAACCGCAGTAGCTGTAACCTTTATCATCTACTAAAAGGACAGCTCACTACTCTAATGACGTATCCCAAAACCGTGACCTCCCCCACCAAGAAGGACGAGAGCTTTAGAGATATGGAAGAACTGGCATCTGCAGGCTCCCTTCCAAGATGCAGTATCCTAGCTTGGAAATTTACTGCTTTTCCTTCAAAGTTTCAAGATTCAAAGATTCAAAGTACATGAATTATCAAAGGGTATATGCAGTATACAACCCTGAGATTTGCCTTCCAACAGACAGCCACAAAACTAAGAAACACCACTGAACTCTTCAGAGGAAGACAACAAACATGCAATGGACAAATGACAAAAAAAAAGTTTAAAACACAGAATATAAAACATCAAACCACAGGGTCATTAAAACAGTCTAGAGATGTTCACTTTAGCACTGTGTCATTTGTTGACTTCATTTTCCTTCTGACTAAATCTGAGAACACCTTCCTACTTACACTATAGAACTGCCCTCACCAAAATGACTTGACCTGAGGTGCTGTAACAGGAAAGGTTAAATAGGCTGGGGCAATTGCTGGAAGAATTCAGCAGGTCAAGGTGGGAGCAGAGGAATGACGACGTTTCAAGTCAAAACCCTGCAACAACGGTGTGTTCTTGTGACAGAGATACAAGAGAATACGTGCGAAATTATGTCCTCCTTAGCAACATATCAAATGCTGCAGCAACTCCGCAGGGTGGATAGCATCTACGGAGGGGAATAACCAGTTGATGGTTCGGGCCAAGATCCTTCATCAGCGTCTCAGCCAACCGTTCCTCTAGTTTTTTTTACAGCCGCGCGGACAAAACATTGCTCTGAGTAGGAAATCTTATCAGGGCCCGAACACTGTGCAGCATTTAATATTAATATTATATAAACGAACATTTCAGCTGCACGGCAACAAAGGCTATGTGCACAGGAGCACGTCGGTTACTACATGGCCTGGCGCCCATGCAGCTAAGAGGGGACAGTGGTCTCAGCAGGAAGCGTTGACTGTTTATTTCCCTCCAAAGGTGCTGCCTGGCCTGCTGATTTCCTCCAGCATTTTGTGCATTGCTCTGGATATCCATCACCTGCAGAATTTCTCGTGTTTATGATACCCCCTTAACCGCCTCCCCACCTTCTGCACAGCTTAACTAGCTTCGTTTGTCTCCTCCACACTTCTGACAAAGGGTCTTCAATTTGAATCACTAGCTCCGCTTCTCTCCCTGCCTATTCCGTGTTTTTCCACCATTTTCTGCCCTCATTACTCTATCTTTCAAGGCGTCGTGTCAAAGTCTCAGTGCACAAGTGGATCAACTGTCACATCTGAGGATGTCCGTATCTGTGAAAAACCGCAAGTGATGTCTGATAGGGAGAAGAGGAGGAGAAGAGGGTTCAGGTGGCAGAGAGTTATTGAAAATTATTTATTAATTCATAGCACTCTAGTTTATCTACTGTACAAAGTATGTAGAAGTTAATATTGACATGTACATCATAGGCATATCCCACATGTCTCATTCTGGAGCTGTACGTTATTTGTACAAGAGACAGGCACCATTTGTATGGGAGATGCTAAACGTTTATGTAGCTCTTGTACCTTTCAGAGATGGAAGAGTAATGAACGCAAGTCCCTCCATCAATAACACAGATTGTCCTGCTCTCAATACTGTCTCCTCCATAAGGCTAGACAGCCTGCTTACCAACTTTACAGCATGCTACATGTTACAGGAGCAGGCAATCGGAAACAATTAAATCTTACAATCCCAGATATCATTGACTGGTTAGTGTCTGCTCTATGCGTGTACAGTATTCGATGAAAGAGTTGCTTAGAGACACAAACTGCACACCAAGGAGAAAGATCGACAGATTATGTAGTTAGACAGGTGCACATTTTCTGTGTTTATCCTGTCAGAGGATCCACCAACCAGATTTTTTAAAAAATTCATTGATGGCACGTGGCTATCACAGGCAAAGCTCATGTTTATTGCCCATCCATAACCGCCTTTGAATGCAAGTAATTTCTGGCTGCTTTAAAGGGTGGGCCTCGTCTGTGTTGACCAGGTTAAGTAAGAGCAGCAGATGTCCTTCCCTAAAGAGCAGTCGTGAACAAAATGTGTTTTCTACAACAGTCTTGTAACTTCAAATATACACCAGAATTTCATTTGACTTTTACAAAGTAAATTTTACTGAAACTGCTTTGGAAGGTGTGATCAGTAATCCAGACATTAGGTTTACTAGCTTAGCTAGGTAATCAGTATGAGACTGTATTTTCAAAAAGTATGTAACCAGGCAGCCAGAGGTTCAGAATCAGAATCAGAATCAGGCTCATTATCACCGGCATGTGATGTGAAATTTGTTAGCTGAGTAGCAGCAGTTCAATGCAATACATAATCTAGCAGAGAGAAAAATAAATAAAACATAATAATAAATAAACAAGTAAATCAATTATGTATATTGAATAGATTTTTAAAAAATGTACAAAAACAGAAATACTGTATATTTAAAAAAAGTGAGGTAGTGTCCAAAGCTTCAATGTCTACTTAGGAATCGGATGGTAGAGGGGAAGAAGCTGTTCCTGAATCGCTGAGTGTGTGCCTTCAGGTTTCTGTACCTCTTACCTGATGGTTACAGTGAGAAAAGGGCATGCCCTGGGTGCTGGAGGGCCTTAATAATGGACGCTGCCTTTCTGAGACACCGCTCCCTAAAGATGTCCTGGGTACTTTGTAGGCTAGTGCCCAAGATCGAGCTGACTAGATTTACAACCTTCTGCAGCTTCTTTTGGTCCTCTGCAGTAGCCCCTCCATACCAGACAGTGATGCAGCCTGTCAGAATGCTCTCCACAGTACATCTATAGAAGTTGTAACCTACAATCTTTGCTGATGTAATTGATAAATATGTTTTCCCAATAAGACTGTGTTTTCCCAATAAGGCAGGCAAGGAATATGATTTTCATTCTTCAACTTCCATTTCCTTCAAATATGTTTGTACTATTAATTTTGTATTTGTTGGGTTTTATTTTATTTAGAGGTATAACACAGAACAGGCTCTTCTGGCCCAAAAAGCCACACTGCCCAGCAACCCACTCATTAAACCCCTGAATCCAGTAAAAATGACGTATAGTCTTTGGACTGTGGGAGGAAACTGAAGCACCTGGAGGAAAACAAGGACGACATACAAATTCCTTACAGACAGCATTAGAATGGAACTCCGAACTCCAATGCCCTGAGCTGTAATAGCATCGTGCTAACCACAATGTTACTGTGTGCAGACTTTTGTGGGAATCTGGTTTGAAAAGGGCAAAATCCTGTGGCTTTAGCTGGGTGTCATGGCTGATAAGTAGTGATTTTTTATTTTGCTGACTTGGAGACACAAGAGACTGCGGGTGCACGAATCTGGAGTAACAACGAAGTGGTGGAGAAACTCAATAGGCCACGCAGCATATATGGAGGGGACCGGACAGCCAATGTTTCAGGTAGAGACCAAACGCACTGTTATTTTGCAGTTCCAGGGTTCAGTCCTGATTTTAGCAGCTCAAGAACACGGTTACTCCCCTTACATTCATGACGATGTGGGCAAACTCTGGTCTACAATTTCAATCTACAATTTCATCAATTCCATCTACTATTTCACTGGTGTCCCCAGATTAGTGAGCTGGAATTTGAATACTGGTGCGTCAAAGTGCAGGAAAGAGAGACCCTGGTCTCATGGTGTCAGGTCAACAATTCTCCCCTCAAGGTCAGCACTCAGCAAAATAAAAGAAGTGGCTTGGAGCACAGGCCACTTTTACATTCATGGTGCTGAGGTCAAGAGGGTTGAGAATTTCAAATCTCTAAGTGAAAACATCACCAAAAACTTGTCCTGATCCAACTTCATGGGTACAATGGTGAAGAAAACGCCTAAGACCCTAAGATATAGAGCAGAATTAGGACATTTGGACCATCAGGTCTCCTTCGCCATTTCATCATGGCTGATCCAGTTTTCCTCTTAGCCCCAATCTCCTGCCTTCTCCCCGTATCCCTTCGTGCCCTGACCAATCAAGAGTCTATCAACCTCTGCCTTAAATATACATACAGTCTTGGCCTCCACAGCTGCCTGTGGCAACAAATTCCATAGATTTGCCACTCTCTGGCTAAAGAAATCCCTCCTCATCTCTGTTCTAAAAGGATGCCCCTCTATTCTGAGACTGTGTCCTCTGCTCTTAGAACACATTGGCGCCTCTATTTACTCAGAAGGCTAAGGTAGTTCAGCATGTTCCCACTGACACACACCGATTTTTGTAGATGCACCATAGAGAGAATCCTTACTGGTTTTATGGCAACTGCTCTGCCCATGAAATTGCAGAGAATTGTGGACATAGCTCAGCATATGGCAGAATTGAGTCTGCTCTGCATGGATTCTGTCTATACTTCCTGCTGCTTCGATAAAGCACTGAACATAATCAAAGACCCCTCCCATCCCAGTAATTCTCTCTTCTCCACCCTTTCATTTGGCAGAAGATACAAAAGGTTAAAACACACACTACCAGGCTTGGGGAGAACTTCTATCCCACTGTAATAAGACTCTTCGATGGACCTCTAGTATAATAAAGGTGAAATTTTATCCTCACAATCTACCCCCTTGCATCTTATTGTGTACCTGCACTGCACTTTCTCTGTAACTGTAACACAGTTTTCTACATCTAGTTTTTGTTCTTCCCTTTGTACCCCCTCACTGTATTACATCACTGTATCTTGGTATTATGACAATAATAAACCAATGACTCATTACCAATACCAGCAACATAACTCTCCATCTTCACAAACTCCTCCAATTTCACTGGAAGAGCAGAGAACCTCACCAGGCTAATATCCCCAGCGCTGAAGCCTTAGTCACACTTATTGGCTACGTTGGGCAGACAAGTCATTTACACACTTGACAGCAGACTCCTGAAGCTGGTGCTCTCTTCTGAGTTCCATTTTGGAAAGGGTTTACAAAGTGGAAAAGCTTCAAGGATGTGCTTAAGACCTCCTTGTATTGCCTCTATTGACTCCTTGGAATCTCTGGCTGCTCAAAGTACAGCGTTCCGGGTGTGACTGAGGACCTCAAGACCATGCTTCAGGGGGAAATAGTCACCCTCTGAAATCAATGAATGAGTCGACCATCTCACAAGCCATCAACCACTGCCCCATCCAGGAACCACAGAAGGAAGAACATAGAACAGTGCAGCCCAGTACAGGCACTTCAGCCCACAATGTTGAGCTGATTCTTTAACCTACTCCAAGATCAATGTAATCGTTCCCTCTTACATAGCCCTCCATTTTTCTTTCATCTCTTTTGAGTCCCTAATGTATCTGCTTCTACCATCACCCTGGCAATGCATTTCACATATCTACCACTCTCTGTGTAAAAAACCTATATCTGACACCCCCTCTGTACTTTCCTCCCAATACCTTAATATTACGCCCACGAAATGCTGGAAGAACTCAGCAGGCCAGGCAGAATCCATGGAAAAGAGTAAATGGTCGACATTTCCGGCTGAGATCCTTCATCAGGAGTGACGTCTCAGCCTGAAACATTGACTATTTTCTCTTCCCCATAGATGCTGCCTGGCATGATGAGCTCCTCCAGCATTTTGTGTGTATGTGCGTTGCTCCGGATTTCCAGCATCTTCAAATTTTCTTGTGTTTGTTAAAGTTATTCCTCCTTTGTATTAACCACTTCCACTCACGGAAAACATCCCGATTTCTTACATTGCCCTCTTTAGTCATCTCAGAACCCAGTAAATCAGAAAGGAAGTGAATCATCCTCAATTCTCAGAGATTATAAGTAGAAGTGTTACTAAACCAGTATCTTGGGCATAGATCCAGAAATAAAGTCAAACCAACCACTGCAATGGAATAACTGAAATCCAAGTAATTAAATTGCTCTGGAATTAAAAGCAGGAAATTAGTCACAGCAGCTAAACAGAAAAATTGTAGCAAATATCCAAGGGCTCATCAATATCCTTTTGCAGAAGTCTGTAACTTTTCCACTGATTGTCCCCTATATGAGGTCCACTCTCCTCTCCTATCAGATTCCTTCTTCTCCAGCCTTTGATCTTTCCCTCCTACCTGCCTTCACCAATCATCTTCCAGCTATCCTCTTTACCCTCACCCCTCCTTTTTATTCTGGCCTATTCCCCCTTCCTTCTCAGTCTTGAAGAAGGATCTCAACCCAAAACATCGACTGCTTATTCCTCCCCATAGACACTGCCCGAGCTGCTGAGTTCCTCCAGGATTTTGTGTGCGTTACTTTGGATTTCCAACATCAGCACGCTTTCTTGTGTTTATGTTATACAAAACGTTGGTTAGTCTGCACTCGGAGTATTCTGTGAATTTCTGGTCATCCATTAACAGGAAGAATGTGGAAGTGTTGGAAAGGGTACTGAAGTAGTTTGCCAGAATGCTACCTGGATGAAAGAGCATGAGCTGTGAGGAGAGAGAAGTGACAAACTTGAGTTGCTTTCCTGAAAAATCTTAGGCAGAGAGGAGACTTGATAGCAGAGAGGCACAGATGAAGTGGACGGCCATATCTTTTTCTCAGGGAAGAAGTGTCAAGTATTAGAAGAACTGCATTTAAGGTGAGGGCGAGGGATAAAGGAGATGTCTGTGGTTAGTTTCTCACACTGAGTGCTGGATGCCTGGAAAGGGCCACCAGATGTAGTGGTAGAAGCAGATAAGATAGTGGCATTTAAGTGGCTGTTAATTGTACAGTTGAACCTGCAGTGAATGCAGGGAGATGAATTTTATACAGGCAAAAACAATTTAGTTCAATTCAACATCGTGTTCAGCACTGACATTGTGGGCTGAAGGGCCCGCTCCTGTGCTATATCATTCTGTCTATGTTTCCAGAGCAACTTAATGCAATTGCTTCATAACTGTATCCTGCATTCAGGTGCACAATAAATGCTGCCCCTGCCCGCATTGCCAAGTGATTGAAGAAACAAAATAAAATTATGCTGTAACCCCGTCAGAAAACATTGGAAGGATAGACCAAGCTTCCCTGGTACATGGTCTACAGTGAGATTTCCCACTGGTATTGTCATAATACCCAGGGCATAAACATTATCATTTGCTTCATTCTCAACAACTAACCCATAATGCATGTCTCAATGTTTCTTATGACCATTATCACTTCCTCTGATCTTAGTTCTAATTTTGAACAGATCAAAAGATATTTATGGATGCCACTGAACATGGTGTTACTGGTTCAAATTCCTCTCTGAAGATTTAAGTCTAGAATCCAGGTGAACTCTTCAATGCAGAACGAGTGAGATCTGCATGTCAGAGGTATGGTCGCTCCGATGGTAAATTAGACAAGGGTTCCACCTACCCTCTTGGATAGAGGCAATTGATCCAACATTGCTGTTTCAAAGCAGAACAGCTAACCTCTGTCTGGTGTGCTGACTCATACCTACCCTTCAACCAACACCATTATGATCTTGTTATTATATTCATTCTGTTCTGCTCACACTGAGCCTATGCACATTAAGTGCTTTCAGAAGCTTTGAAAGTTCAAAGTAAACTTATTATCAAAGTCCACAAATGTTTACTGTATATAACAATGAGATTTGATTTCTTGCGGGCATACTCAATAAACCCAATGACCATAATAGAATCAATGAAGGACCACACCCAACAGGGTGGACAACCAATGTGCAAAAGACAATAAACTGTGCAAATACAAAAGAAAAAAATAAGAAATAATAATAAATAAATAAATAAATATCAAGAAATTAAGATGAAGGGTCCTTGAAAGTGAGTTTGTAGGTTGTGGGAACATTTCAATGATGGGGCACATGAAGTTGAGTGAAGGTATCCCCTTTAGTTCAAGAGGTTGATGGTCGAGAGATAATAACTGTTCCTGAACCTAGTGGTGTGAGTCCTGAGGCTCTCGTACCTTGTTTGATGGCAACAGGAAGAGGAGAGCATGACCTGGATGGTGGGGATCCCTGATGATGGATGCTGCTTTCCTATGACAATGCTTCATGTAGATGAGCTCACTGGTGGTGAGGGCTTTGCCCAAGAAGGACTGGACCATATGCATTACTCTTTGTAGGATTTTTCATTCAAAAGCATTGGTGTTTCCATACCAGGCAATGATGCAGCCAGTCAATATACTCTCCACCACACAGCTAAAAAAGTTTGTCAGAAGTTTAGACGTCATGCCAAATCTTCATAAACTCCTAATGAAGTAGAGATGCTATTGTGCTTTCTTAGTAATTGCACTCAAGTGCTGGGCCCAGGACAGGTCTTCCAAAATAATAACACTGAGGAATTTAAAATTGCTGACCCTCTCCACCTCTTAACCCCCAATGAGGACTGGCTTATTGTTTCCTTCTCCTGAGGGTTGTACTGGAATGTCACAAGCTTGTGAAAATCATTATGAAATGCAACTTTTTTTCATTCTAATTTACCCAACCTAAATTTCAGATCTCACATTAACTAGTATATGGTGACATAAACATAGTGGCCACTGAGTGAATATTCATGGTCTTCTGCAGCTGTAGTCCATACACTTCAAGATTCAACACGTAGTGCATTCAGAGATGCTCTTTAGCCCACCATTGGTGTAATGCTTGGATATTTGAGTTCAGCATTCAATACCATAATTCCCTCCAGACTTGACAGGGAGCTCAGAGACCTTGGCCTGCACCCTGCCTTGTGCAGCTGGATCCTAGACTTCCTATCGGATCACCGATGGGTGGTAAGGATGGGCTCCCTCACCTGTGCCCCTCTGACCCTCAACACAGGTGCCCCCCAGGGCTGTGTCCTGAGTCCCCTCCTCTACTCCCTTTACACCCACGACTGTGCTGCCACACACAGCTCCAATCCGCCGATCAAATTTGCAGATGACATGACATTGATTGGCCTTATTTCTAGTGGTGATGAGACAGCCTACAGAGGAGAGGTTAACACTCTGACACAGTGGTGCCAAGACAACAACCTCTCCCTCAATGTCCAAAAAACAAAAGAGCTGATTGTGGATTACAGAAGAAATGAAGACAGGCTCCCCACCACCACCCCCCCCCCCAACTGAACATCAATGGGACTGCAGTTGAGAGGGTGCGTAGTTTCAAGTTCCTCGGTATACATGTTACCGAAGATCTCACCTGGACTGTACACACTGGCTGTGTGACAAGAAAAGCACAACGACATCTCTTCCACCTCAGGCGACTGAAGAAGTTTGGCATGAGCCCTCAAATCCTCAAGACCTTCTACAGGGGCACCATTGAGAGCATCCTGACTGGCTGTATCACCACCTGGTACGGGAACTGCACCAACCCTGATCACTGGCACTGCAGAGAGTGGTATGTACAGCCTAGCACAGCCCTCCACTGAGGTTATTTACAGCAGCAGGTGTGTAAAGGTCTGCAAGATCATCGGGGACACCAGTTACCCCACCCATAAACTGTTTCAGCTGCTTCAGTCTGGCAAACGGTACCACAGCTATAAAGCCAGGACCAACAGGCTACAGGACAGCTTCTTTCTACAAGCCATTAGACATAAATTTACATGTCTGTGCATTGTGATGGAGTCATAATGCAATGATTTTTGCTCTGTCATGTTGTGGGACGGTGTAAGATTTAAATAAATTCAAATCAATACTGTCACCTTCCTGTCAGCTTGAACCAGTCTGTCCATTCTCCTCCGTCCTCGCTCATTAACAAGGCACTTTTGCCAACAGAACTGCCACTCACTGGATAATTTTGGTTTTTTGCACCATTCTCTGCAAAGTATAGAGACTGTTCTGCGTGAAAATCTCAGGAGATCAGCAGTTTCTGAGATACTCTAAACGCCCTGACTACCACCAATAATCATTCCATAGTCAAAGTCACTTAGATCACATTTCTTTCCCATTCTGATGTTTGGTCTGAACAACAAATGAACCTCTTGACCATGTCTGCATGCTTTTATGAATTGAGTTGCTGCCACATGATTGGCTGATTAGATATTTGCATTATTGAGCAGGTGTACAGGCGTACCTAATAAAGTGGCCACTGAGTGTATGCAGTAAGCATTTTGATAACAAATTTACTTTGATGTTACCTAATGTGACCTGTAGTCATTGAGGAAGCCATGGGACAGATTGTAGGGAAATGGTGGCTAATGTCCATTACTGCCCAATTACATGGTGACGCACCAGTGCAGAACTCCCCTCCCAGCTCACATCTTTAAGTGAATCTCAGAAAGATGGCAGATTTGTCTCAGAATTTGAAAATAAATTTAAGTAACTTTTTAAAACAAGTGGTAGAATTTGATGAAAGCTAATGGGAATGTGGGGAGGATGAAATGGAGTTAGTGTGGGATTGATGTAAATGGGTGTTTAATAGTGTGACTTGATGGGCCAAATGGCCTGTTTCTGTGATTTATGTTTCCATATTGCTTCTCCCTGTCAAATGCAAAATTATAGGGTCATGGAGCTATACAACATGGAATCGGGCCCTTTGGCTCAGCTCACCCATGGCAACCAAGTTGTCTAACTTTCTGTTACCTATGTTGGGCGTATAACCCTCCAAACCTTTCCCACCCAGGTAACTTTCTAAATGCCTACACTTCTTGCTGCCTTGGCAAAGCAACCAACAGAAGTGGTAGTGTAGAAGTTAGTGCGACGCTGTTACAGCCCTGGACGTCAGTGCTTGGAGTTCAGTTCCAGCGTCCCCTGTAATAAGCGTGTACTTTGTTCCTGTGAGTGCATGGGTTTCCCCCGGGTGCTCTGGTCTCCTCCCACAGTCTAAAGATGTACTGGTTATTATATTAATGGGTCATTGTAAATTGTCCTGTGATTGGGCTAGGTTGCTGGGCGTTGCAGCTTGGTGGGCAGACGAGCCTGTTCTGCCCTGTATCTCTAAATAAACACATAACTGAATCAACTCTAAGACCCTTGCATTCTCTCTTCTCCCTCCCATCAAGCTGGAGATACAAAAGCATGAAAAAAGCATACCAAGGTCAAAGACAATTTCTGTTCTGTCACTATAAGTCAAATGAAAGGACCTCACGGATGATAAAATGGATTCTTACCGTCACAATGTACCTCATCGTGCTGCTGCACCTTCTTGTATGCCTGCACTATCTCTGACACTGTAACAATGTAGTCTGTGCTCTGTAATTGTTTTCCTTTTGTATTAGCTCAATGCATTGATGTGATGAATGATCTGTATGGAAGGCATGCAAAACCAAGTTTTTCGCTTCACTCCAGTCCATTTGACAATAATAAACCAATGACCATTTATTACCAGTTTTAAATGTTGTAATTGTTCCTGTTTCTACAACTTCTTCCGCCAGGCTTGCACATTCACACTCACCACCCTCAGTGTGAAAACGTTGCCTTTCAGGTTTCTATTAAATCTTTCCCCTCTCACTTTACACGTGTGCCCGCAGCTTTGGACTCCCCCACCCTGGGGAAAAGACTTTGGCTGTTCACATTATCTACAGTGGCATGCAAATGTTGGCCCTAGTCAAAATTTCTGTTACTGTGAATAGTTAAGTGAGTAGAAGATGAACTGATCTCCAAAGTCATTAAGTTAAAGATGAAACATTCTTTTCAACGTTTTAAACAAGATTAGTGTATTATTTTTGTTTTGTACAATTTTAGAGTGAAAAAAAGGAAGGGACCACCATGCAAAAGTTGGGCACCCCAAGAGACTTGAGCTCTCAGATAACTTTTACCAAGGTCTCAGACCTTAATTTGCTTGTTAGGGCTATGGCTTGTTCACAGTCATTGTTAGGAAAGGCCAGGTGATGCAAATTTCAAAGCTTTATAAATACCCTGACTCCTCAAAACTTGTCCCAACAATCAGCAGCAATGGGCTTCTCTAATCAGCTGCCTAGCACTCTGAAAATTAAAATAAATGATGCCCACAAAGCAGGAGAAGGCTATAAGAAGATTGCAAACTGTTTTCAGGTAGCCATTTCCTCAGTTCGTAATGTAATTAAGAAATGGCAGTTAACTGGAATGGTGGAGGTCAAGTTGAGGTCTGGAAGACCAAGAAAACTTTCTGAGAGAATTGCTCGTAGGATTGCTAGAAAGGCAAATCAAAACCCCCGTTTGACTGCAAAAGACCTTCAGGAAGATTTAGCAGACTCTGGAGTGGTGGTGCACTGTTCTACTGTGCAGCGACACCTGCACAAATATGACCTTCATGGAAGAGTCATCAGAAGAAATCCTTTCCTGCGTCCTCACCACAAAATTCAGCGTCAGAAGTTTGCAAAGGAACATCTAAACAAGCCTGATGCATTTTGGAAACAAGTCCTGTGGACTGATGAAGTTAAAATAGAAATTTTTGGCTGCAATGAGCAAAGGTATGTTTGGAGAAAAAAGGGTGCAGAATTTCATGAAAAGAACCCCTCTCCAACTGTTAAGCATGGGGGTGGATCGATCATGCTTTGGGCTTGTGTTGCAGCCAGTGGCACGGGAAACATTTCACTGGTAGAGGGAAGAATGAATTCAATTAAATACCATCAAATTCTGGAAGCAAACATCAAACCGTCTGTAAAAAAAAAGCTGAAGATGAAAAGAGGATGGCTTTTACAATAGGATAATGAACCTAAACATACCTCAAAATCCACAATGGACTACCTCAAGAGGCGCAAGCTGAAGGTTTTGCCATGGCCCTCACAGTCCCCTGACCTAAACATCATCGAGAATCTGTGGATAGACCTCAAAAGAGCAGTGCATGCAAGTCGGCCCAAGAATCTCACAGAACTAGAAGCCTTTTGCAAGGAAGAATGGGTGAAAATCCCCCAAACAAGAATTGAAAGACTCTTAGCTGGCTACAGAAAGCGTTTACAAGCTGTGATACTTGCCAAAGGAGGTGTTACTAAGTACTGCCATACAGGGTGCCCAAACTTTTGCTTCGGCCCCTTTCCCTTTTTTGTTATTTTGAAGCTGTAAAGGATGGAAATAAAAAAGTAATCTTGCTTAAAATATTAAAGAAATGTGTCATCTTTAGCTTTATGCCTTTTGGAAATCAGGTCATCTTTTACTCGCTTAGGTATTCACAGTAACAGAAATTTTGACCAGGGGTGCCCAAACTTTTGCATGCCACTGTATGCCCCTCATGATTTTATAACCTCTGCAAGGTCACCCCTCAGCCTCCTATGCTCCAGGGAAAAAGTTCTAGCTTATTCAGCCTCTCCTTATAATTCATCCTTCCAGTCTCAGTAGCATCCTCATAAATCTTTTGTACATCCCCCTCAATTTAATGACGAACTTTCTATAGCAGGGCTGAATACTCCAAATTTGGCCTTAGCCTCATCTTATACAACTGTAATATGATGTCCCAACTCCTGGACTCTGTATTCTGACTGATACTTTGTTTAACTCTCAGATCTGGATCTATATTACTGCTTTTCAGGATTCTTTTTTGGCACCAGCGAATATATCTCAGTCTTATTGTTCCTTTCTCTGTCATCTCCAGAACATCAGCGTCTTCTTTGTGTCTTCATAATCAGAACTGAACGTTGTCAATTCATTTGAGATAGTCTCCTGGTTGAATTTAGAAAAAATGGCTGCTTACTTTGATATACATGGTCAAAAATAAATTAATTTATATTATACCCCTCATGTAAAAAAATTCTAAGTTACTTCATAGTGTGGGGATAAAAACATAATAAATTGCCCCTCTCATCCAATAACTTAGTCTGATGACATATCAGTGATAGCTTACAAGACGACAAGTTTATGGCTCCTGATGTTGGGGCCAAAAGCCTTTCAAAGGAATTATGAAGAAACAGGTTGACAAAACCTGCCAAGTGCATACAATTGACTTGAAGTTCTTCCCTTGCCTACAGTCACAGTGGTCAATGGCTAGTGTTGAATCTCACAGGACTTAAAAAGTGAGTGAAACAATCCTAAGGGAGGTGCAATTTAACTCAGGCACCCACCACAGCTGCATGGATTAGAGACCATGTCTTATGGGGAAAGGTTGAGAGGGCGAGGGCTTTTCTCTTTGGAGCAAAGGAAGATGAGGGTGTACAAAATGATAAGAGGCGTTGATCGAATGGACAGCTAAAGCCTTTGTCCCTGGGCAGAAACGACTAATACAAGGGGGCATAATTTTAAGGTGATTGGAGCAAAGTATGGGGTCTGTGATGGGTATGAGGGGTAAGATACTTTTTCACACAGATGGTAAATGCAGGAACACCCTGGCAGAGTTGGTGATAGAGGCAGATCTACAAGGGGCATTAGGCACACGGGTGATAGAAAAATGGAGGGTTAGGGGCTCTGTAGGAGAGAAGGCTTAGATTGTTCATGGAGCAGGTGGAATGGCCAGCACAGATTCATAGTCCGAAGGGCCTGTACTGAGTTTTATGTTCTATGTTTTCTCATAGGTTATTTTTCTTTCTCCTTACTATATTTATTATTCGTTTTCTGTTCACACCTCCTTCAGACTTTCATTTTTCACTTCATCTCTTTACCTGGCTCCATTATTCCTTTTGTTAGTTAATCTTTTCTGTCCTCCACTGAATTACACACCTTCCCTGTTATTCCCACTTTCAATCTTAAAACAGATTTCACCACTAACTTTTCTTAGTTCAGGTGAAAGATCCTGAAATGTTTGTTTGTTCTGCCTCTCTGCTGGCTCTGCCGAACCTACTGCTTCATTCTGGTATAAGCTAGTTTATTTCTGAACCTGATGCAAGGTCTCAACCTAAAACTTTGACAGTTTCTTCCTCCGCATTGATGCTGCTTGACCCACTGATTTCCTCCAGCACCTTGTTTTTGTTCCAGATTCCAGTCTCTGCAGTCTCTATTTCAGGTTTCTTGACTCCGCAATTTACATGCCCTTGCACCTTCAACGTACCAGAGGAACTTAGCGAGTCAGGCAGCTGAGAAAAAAGGTCTCTCTCTCCAGCCCTGTTGAAAGGTCTCAGCCTGAACGGTTAACTATTTTTGTACCTCTATAGATGCCTCCTGACATACTGAGTTTCTCCAACACTTGGTGTGCTTCCTTCAGGATTTCTAGCTTCTGCAGAATCTCTTGTCAGAATCAGGTTTATTATCACTGACATATGTCGTGAAATTTGTTAACTTAGCAGCAGCAATAAAACACAGTACATGATAATATAGAAAAAAATTCATAAGTAATTACAGTAAGTATATATGTATATTAAATAGTTAAATTAAAAATACTGCAAAAATAGAAATAATATTAAAGAAGTGAGGTAGTGTCCGTGGGTTCAATGTCCATCTAGGAATCGGATGGCAAAGGGGAAGAAGCTGTTTTTGAATCCTGAGTGTGTGCCTTCAGGCTTCTGTACTTCCTTCCTGATTGTAACAATGAGAAGAAAGCGTGTGCTGGGTGTCCTTAATGGGGGACGCCGCCTTTCTGAGGCACCGTTCCTTGAAGATGTCTTCGATACCATGGATAGCGTGTTTATAATTTTGCAGATTATTCTTTACCTGCACTGCACTTTCTCTGTAGCTGTTACTCTTTATTCTGCATTGTTATTGTTTTACCTTGTTCTATCTCAATGCACTGTGCAATGATCTAATTTGTATGAGCAGTACACAAGAACAAGCGTTTCACTATATGTCAGTACATATGACAATAATAAAACAATTCCATTTCCAGGAACCACAGTGTTTTGCTTTTGAATCGCAACAGTGAGTTTGTTAATAACGGAGAAATTGTCCTCCTCTTTATAAGTTTATAATAATTGTTTCCTTTTTTTATAAAATATAAATGAAATATCAACATTTCCTTTGATGCATTGGAGGTAGCTAGATTGCTGAATTACTGAGTCCGGGAGATGAAAATGAATGATTCCTTCAGTGAATTAGCTTCTTTACTTACCCTGTGCAGTGTATACTATAGTGCATGTATAGATATGTGGCCTGTGCACAATGGCAAATTTATCTGGCTCATGAGAATGACCTTAATAATCCAGTGCCTTGCAATCACTCATGCTCTGTAAGGCTTTCTCCTACCCATGGGACACACTAATTATGCACCAGAACTTGAGATGTTTCCTGAATATATTTGGGGAGAAAATAATTTTGGATTTTTTTGATCATTCATTTGTGAACACTAATCAATGTCTGGTTAATTATTCATCAGGATATTTTTCATCCTTGTTTTGTTGTTCAAACGTATGTTTCCTCTCCCCACAACTTTACTGCTTTGAAATTGAAGAGCCAAGTCTCTGAGGGGCCTTCAACTGTTTGGAGTTCTGCATATTGAAATAATGGGAAACTGTGGTATTCAAACCATCTCATTTTATGATTGTTCCAGAATATTGTAAAAGACTTGCCAAAAGAATTTTTAAAACTGATTTGTAATTCATTCATGTGAGAACTATTTCTGAGGTCCATGCTTTTTAGAACAAATCAAAAAATAACTTCTCAAGTCTGTTGTTTACTTTGATTGTGCCCATTCTGCCTCAAATCCATAGCTCTTACTATCTTCACCAAACCAAAAACTGTTATTCTCAGTCCTGAAATAGCCAATTGATTTCAATTCTTTTGGGGAACAACCATTTACAGTATGTAATGAGGTTTCCTTAATATTATCCCTGAATGGTTCAGCACTAATCTTAAGGTTATGAGTATAATTTCCTCAGCTTTATACCCGTCTCTCAATGAATGTTGTCCTTTACATAGGAATCAATGGAATACAGAGCACAGAAGCAGCGCAAGGAATTCATGCCAGATAATTAATTTCTTCCTGAGCTTCCTCCCATCTTTCCTTGCTTGTCCAAATTCCCCTTACTTGTCTCTTTGCTATTCATTGTGGTTTTGTGATTTGGACACTTGTGTTACCCTTTAGAAAAGGAAGTTTCTTCTGATTTCCTGCTAAATTCTTCAGCAGAGTTATCACAGTCACTAGCAATATTCTTCCCCACAAGTAGAAGCATTCACTCTGTCAAAACCTTCCATAATCTGAAAGATCTCTATTAGACTGCTCTTTAGATTTCATCTGTCGTGAGAAATTAGTCTGTTCAGACAAGTATCCTAATAATATGTCCTTTTACATTTCTGGTATCCTAATCTTCTGTAAACCCTCTCTGGTGCCTCAATATCCTTTTCATAATACTGTAGGCAGGATTCTTCACACCGCTTTCTTGATTTTCAGTTCAGTCTCCCTAGAAATAAACCCTAGTGCATGGCTTGTTTTATTTTATTGCCTTGCTAATGTACGTTGCATTTTTTATTGTTGGTTGTATTTGTATTCTAATATATCAGAATCAGGTTTATTATCACTGAGCTATGTCATGAAATTTATTGATTTTGCTGCAGCAGTACTGAGCAATAGAGCAAAAATTACTGTAAGTTACATTAAGAAGTAACTCCACCGTGGACGGTTCCAAGCCTGCGGTGAAAGGAGGAGGGTTGAGCTTAGGACTAGCCATGCTGTCCTGTAAAAACCCAGAGATACAGAGAGAACCCCAAATGAGGACTCTGGCAAGCTGCTGGTGGTAGTCAATGCCCCAGTGGACATGATGTTCTTAAGTATGATAAGAAATATATTAAAAAAATAAATAAGTAGTGCAAAAAGGGACAAAATAATGAGGTAACGCTCATGGGTTCATGGACCATTTGGAAATCTGATGGTGGAGGGGAAGAAGCTGTTCCTGAATCATTGAGCATGTGTCCTCAAGCTCCTGTACCTCCTCTCTGATGGTAGTAATGAGGAGACAAGGGGGCATATCCTGGCTGATGGGAGTTCTTAATGATGGATGTCATCGTCATGAAGCATAGCCTTTTGAGGATGTCCTTGATACTGGGGAGGCTGGTGGCCATGATGAACCTGGTTGAGCCTTTCCTGATCCTGCGCTTTGGGATCTCCATACGGGACAGTGATGCAACCAATGTAGAGCTGTATTTGCTCATTCTTCACAATTATTAATGCTCTCCTATATTTTGTTGGAATAGTCCTTGGTATTTGGTACCGTGCACAAACTGAATTATTTTTAATTCCAAAGTCAAATAGTTATTATAATTTGCACTGATTCAAGAATCCACCAGTCACATTTTCACACTGTGAAAGCTACCTATTTCTGCCACTTTTTGCCTTAGTCCCAAAGCCAGCTGATTTTTTTTAAAAGATTTTTTTTTAGATGATGAGGACACGCAGTCCTCTTTTATTGTCATTTAGTAATGCAGGCATTAAGAAATGATACAATGTTCCTCCGGTGTGATATCACAGAAACACAAGACAGACCAAGACTGAAAAACTGACAAAAACCACATAATTATAACATATAGTTACAACAGTGCAAGCAATACCGTAACTTGATGAAGAACAGGCCATGGGCACGGTAAAAAAAGTTCAAAGTCTCTCGAAAGTCCTATGATCTCACACAAACGGGAGAAGGAAGAAAACTCTCCCTGCCATGAGCCTTCCAGCGCCGCAAACTTGCCGATGCAGCATCCTGGAAGCACCCGAACACAGTCTGACTCTGAGTCGTCCGAAAACTTCAAGCCTCCGACCAGCCCTCCGCCACCGAGCACCGAGCACCATCTCTGCCGAGCACTTCGACCCCAGCCCTGGCCGCCAGCAACAGGAAAAGCCGAGGATTTGGGGCCTACCCTCTGGAGATTTTCGACCGCACAGCAGCAGCAGCAGCGAACCGGGCATTTCAGAAGTTTCTCTAGATGTTCCTCCGTGCTTCTCACGTCCGTCTCCATCAAATCAGAATTGTGCACGGCCCCCTATTTAACAAATATGATATTTCACCGGGGAGGCCGCGTGCGCTGCATCCCGCCACCATCTTCTCCTCCCGCTCCTCATATCTTCCATCTGTATTAACTTTTCATCGGGTGGTTTTTGAAATGCCTTTTGAAGGTCAAGGTAAATTCATGTGCTATGTTATCTTTTTTTTGTTGCCCTTCCAATAAAGTGAACAAGCCTGTTCAAGGAAGATCCACATTCACTTTTTATTATTAACTCTCCAGATGTCTTTCCATTCTCCCCTTTAATATTAATTTCCATTCCACCTGTCCTCAGCCACAATCCTGATAAATGCAGAGCTGGCCCAAGGCGTCATATGGTCTACGTCTGCACCGAACTCTTACATTTTCATGCTAACTGGATGACAAATCTCAAACATTTAATTTGATTTTCCAAGTTTTAAAAAATTTGTTGATACAGTGGAGATCAGGCCCTTTTGGCCCCATGAGCCACCTATTGAACCCTAGCCTAATCACAGGACAATTTACAATGACCAATTCACCTACTAACTGGTATAACTTTGGACTGTGGGAGGAAGCCGGAGCACTCAGGGAAAACTCACGCATTCCTTGGGGAGAATGTACAAACTCCTTACAGACGGCACCAGAATTGAACTCCAAACTCTGACACCCCAAGATGTAATAGCAATGCGCTAACTGTTACGCTACCACACTGCCCAAATCAGTGGCCGTGTTGCAGCTTCATGAAATAAAATTCTTTAAAAGCCAGTTCAGCTCTATACACTGATTGGCCTAATCTCAAACAATAATGAGGCAGCCTACAGAGAAGAAGTCATCACCCTGACACAGCGGTGTCAAGAAAACAGCCTCTCCCTCAATGTCGCAAAAACAGAGGAGCTGGTTGTGGACTACAAGAGGAATGGAGACAGGCTAACCCCTATTGACATCAATGGATCTGGGGTTGAAGGGGTGAACAGCTGTAAGTTCCTTGGCATCTGCATCACCGAGGATCTCACGTGTTCTATACATATTGGCTGCGTGGTGAAAAAAAGCACAATAGCACCTCTTTCACCTCAGACGGTTGAAGAAGTTTGGTATGGGCCCCCAAGTCTTAAGAACTTTCTGCAGGGGCACAGTTAGGAGCATCCTGACTGGCTGCATCACTGCCTGGCATGGGAACTGTACTTCCTTCAATCGCAGGACTCTGCAGAGAGTGGTGCGGACAGCCCAGTACATCTGTAGATATGAACTTCCCACTATTCAGGACAGTTACAAAGACAGGCGTGTATAAAGGGCCTGAAGGATCACTGGGGACCCGAGTCACCCCAAGCACAAACTGTTCCAGCTGCTACCATCTGGGAAATGGTACCGCAGCATAAAAGTCAGGACCAACAGGCTCTGGGACAGCTTCTTCCACCAGGCCATCAGACTGATTAATTCATCCTGCCACAACTGTATTTTTATGTTATAGTGACTGTCCTGTTGCACATACTATTTATTATAAGTTACTATAAATTGCACATTGCACATTTAGACGGAGCCGTAACGTAAAGATTTTTACTCCTCATGTATATGAACGATGTAGGTAACAAAATCAATTCAATTGTCTAGTCTGACTTCTTTCTTTTGAGCCCTGTCAAGTTCAAGTCATATGTACGAATTTTATATACTTAAAAATCTGCCCGCACACACAGTATAAAGATTTTACTTAGTTAAAGAAATACGGCAAACTTGACCTTTACCATTTTTTATTGATGCACCATAGAAAGCGTTCTGTCTGGATGACTAATACAGTAGATTGATATGGCCGCTGCTTTGCATGTGACCACTAGAAATTGTAGAGAGTTGTGGATGGACACAGCTCAGGACATCACAGAAGCCATCAGCCCAATCCTTTGGACTCTCATTACAGTACTTCTCAGTGCCTCAGTGAGTTAGCCAGCATAATCAAAACACCACAACCAGTCAGTCTTTCTTCTCCCCTTTCCTAATGGGCAGAAGATACAAAATCCTGAAAGCACATACCACCAGGATCAAGGCCAGCTTCTATTCCGCTGTTATCAGACTATTGAAAAGACCTCTTTTATGATAGGATGGACTCTTGGACTCACAATCTTAAACACAGGTGATTCTACAGAGGCTAGAAATTTTGAACAACTCAGCACTTTATTTCCTTCAGCATTTTGTGGATGGCTTCACCAACTACCTCATTATGATATTGCACTTTATTTACTGTACTTCTTCAGTAGTTTTTATGCTTTACTGTATTATTGTTTTACCTTATTCTAGTTCAACACAGTGTAATCATTTGATCTACATAAACAGTATGCAAAACAAACTGTTCACCCTGCCTTGGTACAGGTGAAAATAACAAACCAATAGACAATAGACAATAGGTGCAGAAGTAGACCATTCGGCCCTTCAAGCCAGCACTGCCATTCACTGTGATCATGACTGATCATCCACAAACAGTACCCTTTTCCTGCCTTCTCCCCATATCCCTTCACTCCACTATCTTTAAGAGCTCTATCTATCTCTTTTTTTGAAAGAATCCAGAGAATTGGCTTCCACTGCCTTCTGAGGCAGAGCATTCCACAGATCCACAACCCTCTGTGTGAAAAAGTTTTTCCTCAACTCCGTTCTAAATGGTCTACCCCTCATTCTTAAACTGTGGCCTCTGGTTCTGGACTCCCCCAACATCGGGAACATGTTTCCTACCTCTAGCGTGTCCAATCCCTTAATAATCTTATATGTTTCAATCGGATCCCCTCTCATCCTTCTAAATTCCAGTGTATGCAAGCCCAGTCGCTCCAATCTTTCAACATATGGCATTCCCGCCATCCCTGGAATTAACCCAGTGAACCTACGCTGCACTCCCTCCATAGCAAGAATGTCCTTTCTCAAACTTGGAAACCAAATGGCACACAATACTCCAGGTGGGATCTCACTAGGGCCTTGTACAACTGCAGAAGGACCTCTTTACTCCTATACTCAACTCCCCTTGTTATGAAGGCCAACATGCCATTAGCTTTCTTCACTGCCTGCTGTACCTGCATACATACTTTCAGTGATTGATGAACAAGGACACCCAGATCTCATTGTACTTCCACTTTTCCTAATTTGACACCATTCAGATAGTAATCTGCCCTCCTGTTCTTGCCACCAAAGTGGATAACCTCACATTTATCCACATTAAACTGCATCTGCCCACTCACCCAACCTGTCCAAGTCACCCTGCATCCTTACATTTCACACTGTCACCCAGCCTTGTGTCATCTGCAAATTTGCTAATGTTACTTTTAATCCCTTTATCTAAATCATTGATGAATATTATAAATAGCTGCGGTCTCAGCACCGAGCCTTGCGGTACCCCACTAGTCACTGCCTGCCATTCTGAAAAGGACCCGTTAATCCCTACTCTTTGTTTCCTGTCTGCCAACCAATTTTCTATCCATGTCAGTACCCTACCCCCGATACCACGTGCTCTAATTTTGCTCACTAACCTCCTATGTGGGACCTTATCAAAGGCTTTCTGAAAGTCCAGGTACAGTACATCCATTGGCTTTCTCATGTCCATTTTCATAGTTACATCCTCAAAAAATTCCAGAAGATTAAATCAAGCACGATTTCCCCTAGAAATCACAGAAATATTACAGCACAGAAACAGGCCTTTTGGCCCTTCTTGGCTGTGCCGAACCATTTTTCTGCCTAGTCCCACTGACCTGCACCTGGACCATATCCCTCCATACACCTCCCATCCATGTTGGAAAAAGTGAGCCCGCATTTACCACTTTATCTGGCAGCTCATTCCACACTCCCACTCTCTGTGTGAAGAACCCCCCCCCCCAATGTTTCCTTTAAACTTTTCCTGCTTCACCCATGTCCTCTGGTTTTTTTCTCCCCTAGCCTCAGTGGAAAAAGCCTGCTTGCATTCACTCTATCTATACCCATCATAATTTTATATGCCTCTATCAAATCTCCCCTCATTCTTCTACGCTCCAGGGAATAAAATCCTAACCTATTCAACCTTTCTCTGTATCTCACTTTTTCAAGTCCCGGCAACATCCTTGTAAACCTTCTCTGCACTCTTTCAATCTTATTAATATCCTTCCTGTGATTAGGTGACCAAAATTGCACACAATACTCCAAACTTGGCCTCACCAATGTCTTATACAACCTCACCATAACATTCCAAATCCTATACTCAATACTTTGATTTATAAAGGTCAATGTACCAAAAGCTCTCTTTATGACCCTATCTACCTGTGACACCACTTTTAGGGAATTTTGTATCTGTATTCCCAGATCCCTCTGTTCTATTGCACTCCTCAGTGCCCTACCATTTACCTTGTATGTTCTACCTTGGTTTGTCCTTCCAAAGTGCAATACCTTACACTTGTCTGTATTAAACTCCATCTGCCATTTTTCAGCCCACTTTTCCAGCCAGTCCAAATCCCTCTGCAAGCTTTGAAAACCTTCCTCACTGTCTACTATTCCTCCAATCTTTGTATCATCAGCAAATTTGCTATTCCAGTTTACCACATTATCATCCAGATCATTGATATAGATGACAAATAACAATGGACCCAGCACTGATCTAATACCAGTACCAATAAAGATGTCAAATTTTGAACTTATCTCAAATAACTCACCAGCCAGCATGATTCTATACCAAACCAGGTAAGAAGTTTAGGCTGAATTACATTTTTCTTGGCCAAAGGCAGCAATGGAGTGCTCCAATTGGCCTCAACATCCCAGAATGGATGGAGGAGTGGAGAGAGGGCGGGTCATTTTAAATATGCAAATCAGGATCCAACACACAAAAGCAATTGGAAGTTTGTGTAGACATTGAGAAACTGTTTGCTTTGCTGGAGTAGGTAAAAACAAAGTAGATGACTGCAAAGAAAAACAAGGAAATTATCTTTACACAGCAGCTGGAGTACGTTGAGAGAGTGACATAGACAGATTTTGAGAGCAAATTGTGAGAGAGAGAGATTGAGAAAGAGGGAGAGGGAGGGAGAGAGAGAGAGAGAGAGAGAGAGAGAGAGAGAGAGAGAGAGAGAGAGAGAGAGAGAGAGAGAGAGAGAGAGAGAGAGAGAGAGAGAGAGAGAGAGAGAGAGAGAATGAATGAGAGAGAATGAGAGAGAATTGACAGGATGGACATCTCTACCAGTGCCAGTACCCTGGTGTTTAAGCTAATGAGACAGTCTAAACAAGTGATTAACCACCAATCTGCCTGTTACTTCAGAGAATAGATTGTGTTAATAAAACATCTTTCATGTCTGCAAGAAATCAGAAAGCATTTTAGAACCAATGAAGGACTGCTTGCAACATAGTCATTGTAGGAAATACAGAAATAATTTAGAACAGAGCAAGCTCCCAGAAGGGGGAAGACAATAATGACTGGGCAATCTTTGTAAATGATATTGATTGCAGAGTCCAGGACATGAAGGGAATTCCCTCATGCTTCCACAAAGTAAGACCAGGAAATATATTTATGTCAAACTGAATGCGCTGACAAGATCGTAGCTTAGTGCTTCATTTATAACAGAGGCTTCAACTATGCAGTTCTCACTACAGATATGGCCATAATATGGCCTGTTTTTTTTGGACTTAAACACACAACCTTCTGACTCAATGGCTAAAGTGTCACCCACAAAGACTGCCGATAAACTTAAAATTATATGTATCAAGCAGTTTTGAAGTCGTGGAGGTCAAAATTGTGGAATGCCCATGGGAACATCTCGGTGGTGTAGTGGTTTGTACAACATTATTATAGCTTGGGGCGTTCCAGAGTTTTGAATTCAATTACAGCGCTGGCGCCAACTGCAAGGAGTTTGTACGCTCTCCCCATGAAAGCATGGGTTTCCCCTGGGTGTTTCAGTTTCCTCCACATTCCAAAGATGTGTGAGGTTAGTAGGTTAATTGGTCAACACGCTGGAGGAACTCAGCAGGTCGAGCAGCATCCGTGGAAAAGATCGGTCGACGTTTCGGGCCGGAACCCTTCGTCAGGACTGTAGAGGGACGGGGCAGAGGCCCTATAAAGAAGGTCGGGGGAGCCTTCTGGTACCAGCCTTCTCCTTCCCACCCTCCCCCCACCTTCTTTATAGGGCCTCTGCCCCGTCCCTCTACAGTCCTGACGAAGGGTTCCGGCCCGAAACATCGACCGATCTTTTCCACGAATGTTGCCCGACCTGCTGAGTTCCTCCAGCGTGTTGTGTGTGTTGCTTTGACCCCAGCATCTGCAGGTTGTTTTGTGGTTAGGTTAACTGGTCATTGTAAATCATCCTGAGATTAGGCTGGTGTTAAACACGTAGGTTGTCGGACAGTGTGCAGTGTGGTTCATTGTGCTGGAAGGACAATGTATCTCTAAGTAAGTAAATACGTAAATAAATTACAGGCCAGCCTCTTCATTTTGCTGGAATGGTGCATTACATGGGAAACCTTAACTGATTGACATCATAAAAAACTAAGATTGGGGCTATTTGCATATAAGAAACCTGATAACCAGTACTAATTGCAACAATTCTACCAAGAAGCAACTTGTCCTGGTTTGGTCAATGATCACTTGGTATTTAAATCTCAAGTTCTCTCCAATGATATAACCTTGTTGCATTTCAAATGTATTAAAACAGATAAAATGCCTTGAAGGTGATGGGGGAGGGAATGAAGAAGGGGGTTAAAGGTTATTTCAATTTGATGGCAATAGCTCATTTACTGAAACCTCTGTTTCTAAATCAGTCAGAGTACACAGATAGATGATTGATTTTGAATTTATGAAACTGCCCTACAAAGGACAAGCAGAATGGCTGGAGATGAGAAAATTACAGCCACAATCAATTTGTCAGACGAACCTGTGATCTTGGAGGTGAAATTGTTGGTTTTGAAATGAAGCCTTGGTTTACAGATGAGAGCAGTGATTCCACTGTCAGAGCCGAGCTCAGGTTGTCACGGTGACATCGATGCCCCCGGAACCCCTGAATGTGCTTCAAGTTCTAACTCCACTATGGTGGAGACAAAAAGCATTCCACATTGATCTGGTGGCCTGCTACAGAATGGGGGAGAAATGTGAGATAAGTGTCTTTGACTTTGAACGTGGGATGATTGTGCCAAACTGAGTGGCTTGAGTATCTCAGGATCTGTTCTCCTAGGGTTCTTCATGTACAACAGTTTCTAGAGTTTATGGAGAATGGTGCAAAAAACAAAAAACATCCCGTGAGCAGCAGTTCGGTGGGTGAAAATGCCTTGTTCATGAGGGAGACCAGACTGCTTCAAGCTGACAGGAAGGTGACAGTAACTCAGATAAAAACGTGAAACAACAGTGGAGCATCTCTGAATGCTCAACACTTCAAACCTTGACATGGCTGTGCTACTGCAGCAGAAGTCCACAAACATACACTTCGTTAAGTACAGCAGGTACCCAATAAAGTGACTACTGAGTGTATTTCACTAGCGGTTCTTAAGAAAGTCATAGTCATAGTCATAGTCATACTTTATTGATCTCGGGGGAAATTGGTTTTTGTTACAGTTGCACCATAAATAATAAATAGTAATATAACCATGAATAGTTAAATAGTAATATGTAAATTATGCCAGTAAATTATGAAATAAGTCCAGGACTGGCCTATTGGCTCAGGGTGTCTGACCCTCCAAGGGAGGAGTTGTGAAGTTTGATGGCCACAGACAGGAATAACTTCCTATGACGCTCTGTGTTGCATCTCGGAGGAATGAGTCTCTGGCTGAATGTACTCCTGTGCCCAACCAGTACATTATGTAGTGGATGGGAGACATTGTCCAAGATGGCATGCAACTTGGACAGCATCCTCTTTTCAGACACCACCATCAGAGAGTCCAGTTCCATCCCCACAACATCACTGGCCTTACGAAGGAGTTTGTTGATTCTGTTGGTGTCTGCTACCCTCAGCCTGCTGCCCCAGCACACAACAGCAAACATGATAGCACTGGCCACCACAGACTCGTAGAACATCCTCAGCATCGTCTGGCAGATGTTAAAGGACCTCAGTCTCCTCGGGAAATAGAGACGGCTCTGTCCCTTCTTGTAGACAGTCTCATTGTTCTTTGACCAGTCCAGTTTATTGTCAATTTGTATCCCCAGGTATTTGTAATCATCCACCATGTCCACAGTGACCCCCTGGATGGAAACAGGGGGTCACCGGTACCTTTGCTCTCCTCAGGTCTACCACCAGCTCCTTAGTCTTTTCCACATTAAGCTGCAGATAATTCTGCTCACACCATGTGACAAAGTTTCCTACCGTAGCCCTGTACTCAGCCTCATCTCCCTTGCTGATGCATCCAACTATGGCAGAGTCATCCGAAAACTTTTGAAGATGACAAGACACTGTGCAAAGGACAACTTAAATTCAAAACATGGGGCAAGACTGTGAGTAGTGAATTGCAAGGTTGTTACTGCCGGAATATGTTCTCTCCAACCCCTTCATCCCTGCCATCCACTCCTCTTTAGCTTACTCCTATGTTCTGAGGTAAATCACTGCAGCAAAGAGAGATATTGATTTGGGTAGAGAAGAGGACAAAATGCACATTCTCAAAAAAAAATCATAGTTGGTAATTAGCAAAAAGCAGTTCAGAGGCTTGATATAAAGCAAAGAGAATAAGGCTGAACTGCCTAAATATAAGTGTGCATCAAAAAGGAGTCGGTTACCTTAACTGTGTGTATATCTGTTGCCTTTATTTCGGAGTCTAACTTTCAGATAAAAATCTTCTGCTTCCTGTTCTTCTTGAAAGAATGTAAAGGTTTTTTCAAGACTTCAGCAGTTTGTTTTGCCATTTGGCGTATTGTTAAATTACTTGCTGAGGCAACAGAAGGAAAGGGGACTGGATGTTTCTGTCTGAGAGATTTTTCATTTTGTAAAGTTCATCATCATTTGTTTCTGACCCGCATTATTAATTTTCTGATCCTTCTGATTTGAGGGATGGTGTATTCACTGTAGTTTTCATGCTAAAGAAAGGAAGGGATTCATTTTACACACTGTTGGCATCAAGCATTCCAAGTGTATTTCTAATTGGTAGGAGATAAGGGAGAATATTGCTCAATTCAGCAACTTTTCCAGGAGTACTTGCTTGTGCACCATCTTCCCATTTTGGTTGCACTGTGATCTTTGGCACTGAAACTAATGAACCAATACCAGATTTACAATATAATTAGCAGACTTATTTTGCACAGGACACCTTATGGACAGCAGGGAGTTAGATTTGACCTCAGGTCCAAGGGGTCAAGGGCAATGCGTTGGGCCAAGTATTCTCCCTCTCTCTCTCTCTCTCTCTCTGGCAACATTCCTGAATTTATTTAGCATAAACTTGCATGAATACCCAAGGAAGCTTCACTGAAGTATTACGATAAAACAATCATAGTCATAGTCATAGTCATACTTTATTGATCCCGGGGGAAATTGTTTTTCATTACAGTTGCACCATAAGTAATAAATAGTAATAAAACCATAAATAGTTAAATAGTAATATGTAAATTATGCCAGGAAATAAGTTCAAGACCAGCCTATTGGCCCAGGGTGTCTGACCCTCCAAGGGAGGAGTTGTAAACTTTGATGGTCACAGGCAGGAATGACTTCCTATGACGCTCTGTGTTGCATCTCAGTGGAATGAGTCTCTGGCTGAATGTACTCCTGTGCCCAACCAGTACATTATGCAGTGGATGGGAGACATTGTCCAAGATGGCATGCAACTTGGACAGCATCCTCTTTTCAGACACCACCGTCAGAGAGTCCAGTTCCATCCCCACAACATCACTGGCCTTACGAATGAGTTTGTTGATTCTGTTGGTGTCTGCTGCCCCAGCACACAACAGCAAACATGATAGCACTGGCCACCACAGACTCGTAGAACATCCTCAGCATCGTCCGGCAGATGTTAAAGGACCTCAGTCTCCTCAGGAAATACAGATGGCTCTGACCCTTCTTGTAGACAGCCTCAGTGTTCTTTGACCAGTCCAGTTTATTATCAATTCATATCCCCAGGTATTTGTAATCCTCCACCATGTCCACACTGACCCCCTGGATGGAAACAGGGGTCACCAGTACCTCCAAGGGATGGTACCTCACAAGGATGATATACTTGTTAAGGTGAGTAAATCAGAAATACAAGAGACTATGCATACACTGGAAGTCCAGAGTAACACCCTTGGAGAAGTGGCAATTCCAGACCAAACTTCAATCAATGAAGGATGCTCGCCCATCGTGACGGGGCTTGAATGCTATCACCTCTTATAAACTAAAATCAAGTGATATAGGTGACAACAAAGCTTTGCTTCCTGATGGTATCGATGTCTTCTATGCTCGATTTGACCGTCAAAACATGGAGGAACTATCACAGACTCCCACAATCCCCAGTGATCCTGAGATTTTAACCCTTGAGGTTGACATGTGAGCATCCTTCAGGAGGGTGAACCAATGGGAAGCATCTGGCCCAGATGGAGTATTTGGCTGAATACTAAAGACCCGTGCTGATCAACTGGCTGGAGTTTTCACTGAGATCTTTAACCTCTGGCTTCAGCAGTCTGAGGTAACCACCTACATCAGAAGCAAGCTTCAATTACACCAGTGCCCAAGAAGAAGGTGGTAACCTGCCTCAGTGACTATCATCTAGTAGCAGTTACATTCACAGCGATGAAGTGTTTTGAGAGTTTGGTGACGAAACATATCAATTCCTCCCTGAGAAGTAACTTGGATCCACTCCTGTTTGCCTACCGTCACAACAGGCCACAGCAGATGCCATCCCAATAGCTTTTCACTCAACCCTGGAACATCTGGACAGCAAAGATGTATAGATCTGGATACTTTTTATCAACTACAGCTCAGCATTCAATACCATCATCCCCTCAAAACTAATCAAAAGCTTCAAGACCTTAGCCTCAATACCTCCTTGTGCAATTGGATCCTTGATTTCCTCATTTGTACACCTCAGTCAGTTCAGATTGGCTACAACATCTCCTCCACAATCTCTATCAGCACAGGTACACCACAAGGCTGTGTACTTAGCCCCCTGCTCTACTCACTTTATACTTGTGTGGCTAAGTGCTATATTCAAGTTTGCTGCTGTCATCACTATTGTAGGCTGAATCAAAGGTGGTGATGAATCAACATATAGGAGGGAGATTGAAAATCTGGCTGAGTGTTGTAATAATGACAACCTTTTACTTAATGCCAGCAAGACCAAAGAGCTGATTATTTACTTCAGGAGGTGGAAACCAGAGGTCCATGAGCCAGTCCTCATTGGGGGATCAGAGGTGGAGAGGGTCAGCAACTTTAAATTACCCTGGAACTGTCCTGGGACCAGCACATAAGTACAATAGTGAAGAAAGCACGGCAGCACCTCTACCTCCTTAGGAGTTTGTGAAGATTTGGCATGCCATCTAACAACTTTGACAAACATACTGTAGATGTGTGGTGCAGAGTATATTGACGGGCTACATCACAGCCTGGTATGGAAACACCAATGTCCTTGAATGGAAAATCCTAGGAAAAGTAATGGTCCATCATGGGTAAAGCCCTCCCCACCAGTGAGCACATCTACATGGTGTTGTTGTAGGCAATCAGCATCCATCATCAGGGACCCCCAGTGCCCAGGTCATGCTGGCTTCGCACTTTTGCCATGAGGAAGAAGGTACAGGAGCCTCAGGACTCACACTGGAGCACTTATTACCCCTCACTCATCAGGCTCTTGAACCAAAGGGGATAACTTCACTTGCCCTATCACTAAAATGTTCCCATAAACTATGGACTCACTTTCAAGAACTCTTCATCTTATGTTCTCGATATTTATTGCTTATTTATTTGTTATTATTTTTTTATTTTTGTATTTGCACAGTTTTTTGTCTTTTGCACACTGGTTATCCACCTGGTTGGTTCTATTATGGTCGTTGGATTTATTGAGTATGCCTGCAAGAAAATGAATCTCAGAGCTGTATATGGTGACGTATATGTTCTGTGATAATAAATTTACTTTGAACAAAATGCTGGGGAATCTCAGCAGGTCAAGCAATATCTATGGAGAGGAATAAAGAGTTGACGTTTCAGGCCAAGACATTTCATCAAGCATGAGCAAATGTTTAACTAAGGAGGATCCATGGACTTTCTTCATTGAATAATATTTTCCTCTTTTTGCATCGTGATGGTGATAGACTGATAGGGCGAATGGCTATTCCTATTAGCGAATGCTTCAAGGATTAGGGGACACAGATTTTAACAATTTGTACCAACATTGACTAGACAGCAGGTTGAATTTTTTGATGTGGAGGCTAGATGTGATGTGGGACACCCATCTGAAGTTATCTGTGGGCCAGAGAGTCGGAGTCAATGATGGACTTCAGTAGGTAATTAAATAGGGGAAAATAATTTGCAAAGGTAGGGGACTAATTGTATTACCTGACCAAGAGCTGGTCTGAAAGCCCCCCTGTTGTAACGATACCACCAAAGTATTAATATCGCACACACCTTGCTGTTTTAAATCTTGCAGTACGTATTATGGAAGTCACATTTACTTCAGTAAATAACATCATCAATGTCTGTCTGTGTGGAGTTCTTAAAATAAAAAAATGTTCCAAGGCCCTTGCCAGGATGTTGATTGAACGAAGGTGTAATGTCTTGTTGGGGTAAATTGTTGGCGTACTTGCCAAAAGGAGAGGTAGAGAGATAGAAGAGATTAGGGATCATGACTTATGAGGAAAGGTTGAGCGAACTAGGGCTTTTTCTTTGGAGAGAAGGAGGATGAATTATGACTTGACAGAGGTGCATAAGTGTATGGAGTGTCCAGGGAGGAGTGGCACCCCGGTGAAGGCATACGAATGAATGAAGAATGGAGGCCTATGCTCTAAGGAAGCATCAGGTTGATCTTGGAGTTGGTTAAAAGGTGTGCAGAACATCATGGGCTGAAAGTCCTGAACTATGATGCACCATCTTAAGTTCGATATTTAGGCTGAAAATTCCAGACGGTAGAGCTTTGTCAGCTGGAGACATGGACATGAATATTAGAGATGATTAATCTTCAACTTACACAGAAGAATCTTTAAGTGTAAGGGAGATACAGATGCCTTTAGAAAAGTTACTACATAAACAAGTCTAACTTTTCATGCAATTATAAAATTATGGCACAGAACAAGCCAATTAACCCATTGTGGGTCTGTGACCCCTTTGAGGAAAACCTTTATTGTGTTTGACTGCAGACTGCTGGAACATTCATGGAGTCAGGGACGTGGATTCATTTTTGTGTGTGTGACTGTATTTTACTGCTGTCTTAGACGTGCTTTCTGTGTCTTGTGCTGCGTATGACTACTGGTACTGTGCTTTGCACCTTGGCCCTGGAGTAATGCTGCTTTGTTTAGCTGTATTTATGGGTATTAACGTATGGTTGAATGACAAATTAAACTTGAACTTGAACTTGAAAGATTCGTCTAATTAGTTCCCTTCATTCCCTTTTCCCTACAACCCTGCAGTTTTTGCTTCTTCCAAGTATTGATCAAATTCCCTTTTGGAAGTGTTATTTGAACCTGTTTCCACCACCCTTTCATGCAGTGCATTTGTAATCATAACTCACCACATGAAATGTTTTGCCCCGAAATCCTTTGGAAGCTGAGTATTGATAGGGGCAGGCAAGAGTACTGAACCAGGAGAGAGCTATGGTTTCAAGGCTGCCAGCTTAATTGGCTCGTGCTTTCACCCTCTTGCTCGTAAACAGGTCCCATGTTAGGAGCAGGTCTCTGGGAGGCAGAGCTAGAAGTTTACAAAACTGAAACAAAGGGTAAAAGTTGAATTTTTTACTGTGAAAAATTGTCCAGAATTCAAGACCAATTAGAGGTTTCAGTCAGAGGGGTCAGAAGTACAGCAGACTTAAGAAGTGTTGTTCCACTGCAGTTGAGTGTATTGTTCTGACATTGAGCTTCGGGTCAATTGTTGGGGGAGCATAGAGCTGAATACCCCAGCTAATCCTCACCATTATTTGACCCTAGTCAGTATGAGGCTGATATTGAAAATGCCAACAAGAATGGAAAATGATTGCATTTTCCAATACTGACATCCTTAACCTTTATTATCCATTAGCTTATTGCTCCTCTGCCAATTATTATTGTGATTCTGTTTAAAATAGTAAAGTCCCCACATTGCTATGATGGTTTTAAGGAAATGTTTCAATATTAAACAAAAAGTGACGGTGTCCGGTGAACTCCTGCTGTAAGTTCTTTTTTTTTTCATATAGATAAATCATTGTTCGGGCTAAAATCAGTTTCAGAAAACCAGAGTTGCAGCTGCAGTGAGGACAGGGAATGTTCCCATTCAAGCCTTTAACAGCAACAGCTGTGATTATATTGCTCTGCTAGCACAGTGAAAAAAATCCCAAGGCACTTCACAGGAGGGGTGTCAAACAAAATTTGACACAGATCCATATGTAAGCAAAAGCCATGCGAGAGACAGAGAGGGACATCAAGTATTGTGTCTAAGCTGATACTCTGGAAACAGAAATTGGTTTAGAACGAAACATCATAGGCCTGTTTTTTATGTATAAATCATGCATAACGAGCACACAGGGCATATTTGGAAGTGCTAATTTTCCCAGCAGAAGTTTTGCCCTTTGGGAAATTAGACTGGGCTGCTCAGCTCAAGTGTCAGTCTCCGCAGATGTATTTTACACGTGGTGACATCATGAAGATGCACAGCGTGACTTGCTTGACTTACTGAAGGGAGGGCATAAAGGTCACGCCCTCTGATCTTCATTTCTCTTTCTGGGAAAAATAAGGAGCAAGTCAGATGAATGGGACGTTTGAAAGATTCCCTTGGGGATTTAAATTTCATTTTTGCTTCTCCACAGTGATTTCCACGTGCCATTCATTTACAAGTGTGGAACAAACGCAAAAGCCATAAGACCATAAGCTATGGGAGCAGAATCAACCCATTCAGTCGATAGAGACTGCTCTGGTTGATGGCTCATGGTTGATTAACTATCCCTCTCAGCACCATTCTCCTGCCTTCTCCTTGTAACCATTGACACCTTTACTAATCAAGAAACTATCAACCTCTGCTTTAATTATATCCAATAGCTAAATGGCTTGGTCTTCCAGCATGTCTAGCAATGAATTCCACAGATTCACTAACCTCCAGCTAAAGATATTCCTTCTCATTTCTGTTCTAAATGGAGTCCATGAATTCTCAGGAGATACCTTTGGTCCTGACCTGCTTGCTCACATCCCCAGTGACTTGGGTTCCCTCCTGACCTCTGGTACATCTGTACAGAACCTGCAGTTCTCCCTGTAACTACATCAGTTTCCTTTGGGTGTTATGGTTCCTTTGGGCTGATGGGTTAATAAGCCATCACAGATTGCCTGTAATTGTGAAGGAAAGTTGCTGAATCTGGATGGAGTTAAAAGGTCAGTGCTGAGAGCGAGGAGTATCATTTCACCCGTGCCTTCTTCGATTTCCCTCCTTCTTCCTCCACCACCTTTGCTTATTCTCCACTAACCACCCCGTCACTATTTTCTACCATCATAACAGGCTTTTCCATTCCTCCATTTGATGTTCAGTGTGAACTTCTGTGCAGTTGTTTAGCCATGTCGTATCATTATACAGTTACTCTGGAATTATTTTAGCTGTGACTTAATCTTTCAGTTCCCCTGTGGTTTCACAGTATCCACAGCAGAACCATTAAACCATTGCAGTGTGCAGCCGATATTAGTTTTCACATTTGCTTCCATGGGTTTGAAAGAAGATAAGGCTGCAACATAACTGAAGCAAAAAAATTGAGTCTGTCCTTTGACTTCTAAGCATCAAATTTTAGGTGTTGCTTTGAACAGCTCTTTCATTAGGGAAAGGTTAATTAGGGTGTGAACCCTTTGCTGTATTGGATTGGCATTGGACCTGTTCTACTGTGGATTTTCAGATCCTGCAACAGGGGGTCATCAAGACTAAGTAAAGGAACTGAAAGAGACTAGAAACATACTCTCACTCTAGGCTGCATCCCTTTGTTGAAATGTGATTAGTAGGAGATACAGCAATTGTTGGTAATCCATCCTTGAGTAGAGCCATAATCAGAATCAGAATCAGAATCCAGTTGAATATCACGGGTGTATGTCATGAAATTTGTTGTCTTTGCAGCAGCAGTAAAATTCATACTACTAATAAAATATGAATTACAGTAAGTATATATATATTAAACAGTTAAATTAAGTAAGTAGTGCAAAGATAGAAATAAAAAAGTAGTGAGGTCATGTTCATGGGTTCAATATCTATTCAGAAATTAGGTGGTGGAGGGGAAGAAGCTGTTTCTGAATCATTGAGTGTGTGTCTTCCTGATGGTAGCAGTGAGAACAAGGCGTAACCTGGGTGGTGGGGGTCATTAATGATAGAAGCCGCCTTTTTGAGGCATCGCTCCTTGAAGATGTCCTGGATACTACGGAGGCTAGTGCCCATGATGGAGCAAGATCTTTGTTATGATCAAGTTATGTAGCAAGATCTTTGGGCTCCTGAGTCAACATAGACCATCAAGCACACAATCAATTAATCATTTTTGTTCTCTCTGCATTCCTATCAATCCATTCCCCCCTACCCCCCAATCCCTGGACTCTAATACTCTCCTTACAGTGGCCAAATAACCTGTCAGACCGCACGTCTTTGGGGTGAGGGATCAATTGGTCCACGCAGGAGAAATCAGACGGTGACAGGGAGAACATGCAGACTCCACACAGGCAACACCAGAGATCAGGACTGAACCCTGGTCAACTACAGAGCTGAGACACAATTATGGACAATTATTCTCATTAATCCTCATGTTTGGACATACAGTACTATGCAAAAATCTTAGGCACATATATATATATAGCTGGAGAGCCCCAGACTTTTACACAGTGCTGTAATAATTTTATGTATTGCACGGTACTGCTGCTGCAAAAGAGACAAATTCCATGACATATGAGAGTGGTATTCTGATATGTGTCTCTATTGTGGACCAAGAGTGCGAAGGGAGAGGGGAATTACGGGTGGGAAAATGGGAAGGAAGAGGGAGGGAGTGGGAAGCACCAGGGAAACATTCTGTAATGTTCAATAAACCAATTGTTTGGAATTAAATGATCTTGCCTGCTTTCTCAGGGCCATGCAAGTCTGCACCCACACCAACGCCCGCCCCTGGCACTCTTTCTCTGCCACCTGTCTAAACCCTTCCCATGATGGTCCACCCTCACCATTCCCTATATCCTTTGCTCTCACCAGATTTACAAACTCGATCTCTGCTCCACATTGACAAATACAGTACTGTGCAAAAGTCTCAGGCTCCCTAGCTATACACTGTATGTGTATATATATCTGTGCCCAAGGCACAATACTGTATATAAACTTCTTCGTTTCACCTTAATCCATTTAGACTGACGATCAATCTGTAGAAGGAAATATTATTCCCTTTCACACAATAATCTGTATGTCCTCTCCAAAAGATTGAAGAACCCATGACAATGATCGCAAAAAAGATTTGGTGACATGTTCTCTAGGAAGAGGTACAGTCGACGTTTTGGGCCGAGACCCTTTGTCAGGACTAACTGAAAGAAGAGCTAGTAAGGGATTTTTTCTTACTAGCTCTTCTTTCAGTTAGTCCTAACGAAGGGTCTTGGCCCAAAACATCGACTGTACCTCTTCCTAGAGATGCTGCCTGGCCTGCTGCGTTCACCAGCAACTTTTATGTGTGTTGCTTGAAATTCCAGCATCTGCAAATTTCCTCTTGTTTGGTGACATGTTCTACTAAGTTTCGCAAATATTGCATCTCCTGACCAACTATTCAAGGTTACTATCCAAACAACTTCTTTTCTTTTTAAATCTTTTTATTGAGTAAGTATACAAAAAAGGTAAGCCATATAAAGATTAATACAATGTTAAAGTATAATAAAATTCCAAAAGGTATCAATACCAAAAAAAAATACTACAAACAATGTAATTTAAACATAAGAAACCAAGATAACATAATAGTATACTAAATTTTATATATATCAATGGAAAAAAAAAGAAAAAAAAACCCCCCAAAAAAACCCCACCGTGCAACTAACTAAAAGCAAGGCAAAGCAATGGGCTAACTTGAAACCAAACAGAATTAAACTTAAAATCACGTCCTCAATCCCGACCTCCATTAAAAACAGTGAAAAAAAACAAGAAGGGTAAATATTACATTAAATGAAAATATCGAATAAAAGGTCCCCAAATCTGTTCAAATTTACATGAAGAATCATAAAGGTTACTTCTAATTTTCTCCAAATTCAAACATAAAATCGTCTGAGAAAACCAAAAAAAGGTAGTTGGAGCATTAAGCTCTTTCCAATGTTGTAAAATACATCTTTTCGCCTTTAAAGTAAGAAATGCAATCATTCTACGGGCTGAAGGGGAAAGATTACTAGAAATTCTAGGTAGTCCAAAGATAGCAGTAATAGGGTGAGGAGAGATATCTATATTTAATACCTTAGAAATAATATTGAAAATATCTCTCCAAAAAGTTTCCAAAGTAGGGCAAGACCAAAACATATGAGTTAAAGAGGCTATCTGCCCCGAACATCTATCACAGAAAGGATTAATATGCGAGTAAAAACGCGCTAACTTATCTTTGGACATATGTGCTCTATGAACCACTTTAAATTGAATTAGGGAATGTTTAGCACAAATAGAGGAAGTATTAACTAATTGTAAAATCTGCCCCCAATCATCCACAGAAATGGTAAGCCCCAATTCCTGTTCCCAATCTACCCTAATCTTATCAAATGGAGCTTTCCTAAGTTTCATAATAATATTATAAATCATAGCCGATGCACCTTTCTGACATGGATTGAGGTTAATTATCGAATCTAAAATATATGTAGGAGGAAGCATTGGAAAGGAAGAAAGTATAGTACTTAGGAAATTTCTAACTTGTAAATATCTAAAAAAATGTATTCTTGATAAGTTATATTTATTAGATAATTGTTCAAAAGACATAAGGGAACCATCTAAAAATAAATCCAAAAACCGTAAAATACCCTTAGTCTTCCAAGTTTGAAAAGCGCGATCCGTAAAAGAGGGAGGAAAAAATATGTTATCTAAAATAGGAATCGCTAACCCGAATTGATTAAGATCAAAAAATTTCCTGAATTGAAACCAAATGCGCAAAGCATATTTAACTATCGGGTTAGAGACCTGCTTAAGGCGTTTCGAATCAAAAGGGAGAGAGGAGCCTAAAATAGAGCCAAGTGTATAACCCTGAACAGATTGTAATTCCAATGCTACCCATTTAGGAATAGATAGTATATCCTGGTCAAGTAACCAAAATTTCATATGTCGAATATTAATAGCCCAATAATAGAATCTAAAGTTAGGTAATGCTAAACCTCCATCTCTCTTAGCTTTCTGTAAATGTATTTTACCCAGTCTCAGATTCTTATTCTGCCAAATAAATGAAGAAATTTTAGAGTCAACTTTATCAAAGAAAGATTTTGGAACGAAAATTGGTAATGCCTGAAACACATATAAAAATTTTGGCAAAAAAAACATCTTAACTGCATTAATACGACCAATCAAAGTTAAATATAAGGGAAACCATTTAGATGAAAGTTGAGTAATATGGTCTATTAATGGTAAAAAGTTAGTCTTAAATAAATCTTTGTATTTACAAGTAATTTTAATCCCAAGATATGAAAAATAATTATTAATCAATTTAAATGGAAATTTATAATATAAGGGAAGATGTTTATTAATCGGAAAAAGTTCACTCTTACTAAGATTTAATTTATAACCTGAGAAAAAACCAAATTGTGCTAATAACTCTAAAACAGCAGGAATGGATTTCTCAGGATTAGAAATATATAAAAGTAAATCATCAGCATAGAGTGATAATTTATGGGACTTTAACCCCCGAGTTATCCCAGTAATATTTGAAGATTCTCGAATAGCAATTGCAAGAGGTTCTAATGCAATATCAAATAATAGGGGACTAAGAGGACAGCCTTGTCGAGTACCACGAAAGAGAGGAAAAAAAGGTGAGTTTAAAGAGTTAGTACGAACCGAGGCTACAGGGGAATGATATAACAGTTTAATCCAGGATATAAATTTCAAGCTAAAATTAAACATTTCAAGCACCTTAAATAAATAAGGCCATTCTACTCTATCAAAAGCTTTCTCGGCATCTAAAGAAATAACACACTCAGGAACATTTTGTGAGGGACAACTTCTATCGTTTTCATAATGACTCTGTGATTAGGAGGAATTCAGCCAAAATCTTTTCTCTCAGGGTGGTAGGAATGACCACTCTTCAATCCCATTTGCTGTTCAAATAACAAGACATTCCAAAGACTGCTTCAATTCCTTGTTTGTACACTGGTCAATTTGTGTCCATGCTTCCCATGTCTGTTCACGGAACATTTCCAACACAATGCTGCTCTTAAGAGATTTCATGCACAGTTACCTAAAAATCTTCATTTAAAGTATAAGTTGCCTGTTCACTTTCAAATCAGATTCCTCGTGCAGGAACTGCAACAGAGCATCCACAATTTTGTTGTATTTTGAACTCCTGTGCTTAATTGTACAGGATTGCATTTTCGTAATGTTGCTGCAGTAGTTGATGTATCTGCAATGCTACCATAGTAACTGGTGTACCACTAATGCTACCACAGTATCACTGATCAGGACTAGAGTATCATCAGTAGAATCTTTTCACCAAGGTATGCCTAGCTATATATATGTGCCTAAGACTTTTGTCCAGTACTGTCACCCTTGCATTTCATGCACAACACCAGCCTCTATCCCACACAACTCCATCTGTGACAAATCAGTCAATCAGAACATTGTTGAGCTAAGTGGGTGCTATATTTCACACAAACACCAAATTGTGGTTCACCAATTCACTGTGTTGTAGGTCTCTCTCATTTGCAATCAATGGATCTGACTTGTACATTCGCGGGCATGTGTTGAGTGCACAGCTGCTGACGTGTAGGTGCCCTACCCATGGGCAAGCAGGTCAGTAACGTTAAAGTGAAATACTGGATAAAGACACTTGGCAACACACAATTTTGGAAAGAGTAAGTAATACCAACACTGGGACGTATTACTGGGGAAGGCTTGTTTCCTCAATCCTATCCCAAAAGAGTGGATTTTCTCTCTGTGTGTTGGTAGAACAGGGGTGGTTGCAAACCACCATAAGACATAGGAGCAGTATTAGGCCATTTGGCCCATCAAGTCTGCTTCGCCATACCATTAGGGCTCACTTATCCCTCTCAGCCCTATTCTATTGCCTTCTCTCTGTAACTTTAGACGTCCTGATGAATCAACAATCTATCCACCTCTGCCTTTTATATGCCCAATGAACTGACCTGCACAGCCATCTGTGGCAATGAATTCCACAGATTCACCTCCATCTGGCTCAAGAAATTTTTCCTAATCTCTGTTCTAAATGGACATCCCTCAGTTCTGAGTCTGCGTCCTCTGGTCCTAGACTGCCCGACTATCCACTCTGTCTGGGTCTTTCAATATTAAATAGGTTTCAATGAGATCCCTCTCCCTCATTCTTATAAACTCCAGTGAGTACCGGCTCAGTGCCATCAACACCTCCTCATAGGTTGACTTTTTTCCCCTGGGGTCATTCCCATAAGTCTTTTCTGACTCTCTCCAATGCCAGCACATCTTTTCTTAGATAAGGGGCCCAAAACTGCTCACAATACTCCAAAGTGCGGTCTGACCAATGCCTTATAAAGCCGTAACATTACATCCCTCCTTTAGTATTCTAGTCTTCTTGAAATGAATGCTAGCATTCAGCTCATTTTCCTGTTTCCTCAATGATGCCAGTGGGCAAATAGAGAAAGATTTACTGAATGTTTTATGCTCACTGACAGCATTGTAAAAAATTTAATGTGTGAGCTATGAAATGAGAACAATGAACTATAAAGAAAATCATTCTGTATGTCAATGTACACATGTGAAATTGTGTGTGTTAAGTGTTTATGGTCGAGCTATAGAGCAATGCAGCACAGAAACAAGCACTTTGGCCCATCCAGTTGTTGCCAAGCTGTTATTCTGGCTAGTCCCATTGAAGTACCCATGGACCATAGACTTCCATACCCCTCGCATCCACACCATACCCCTCCCACCTACATACTTAACCAAATTAATGCTGAAATCAAACCCCCGTCCACCACTTCCACTGGCAGCTGGTTCCACAGCCTCACCACCCTCTGACTGAACACGTTGTGTGTTTGTGTGCATGTGCACACATGCTTGTGTGTGTGCAAATTGTCACATGTTTGAGCTTTTGGACCTGTGACTTCATATTTGTTAATGTTTAGGATTTGGGAATAGAGCTTGTATCCACTTGTTGAATACAATTAAAAGGCATTAATTACAAATAGCAAGGGTATCACTGAATTAAATGCTTCAAATGTCTAGACATACAAGTAGTAAAAGGCTAATCATACTTTCTGGAATTCAATCTCTCAATAAAATGGCTTTGTATAAGCAAAGGAAACATGCATAGAAACATAGAAGCATAGAAATCCTACAGCACAATACAGGCCCTTCGGCCCACAAAGTTGTGCCGAACATGTCCCTACCTTAGAAATTACTAGACTTCCCCATAGCCCTCTATTTTCCAAAGCTCCATGTACCTATCCAAAAGTCTCTTAAGGGACTCTATCATATCCACCTCCACCACCGTTGCCAGCAGCCCATTCCACACACTTACCACTCTCTAGTAAAAAACTTACCCCTGACATCCCCTCTGTACCTACTCCCCAGCACCTTAAACTTGTGTCCTCTTGTGGCAACCATTTCAGCCCTGGGAAAAAGCCTCTGACTATCCACAAGATCAATGCCTCTCATCATTGTATACACCTCTATCAGGTCACCTCTCATCCTCAGTCGCTCCAAGGAGAAAAGGCCGAGTTCACTCAACCTATTCTCATAAGGCATGCTCCCAAATCCAGGCAACACCCTTGTAAATCTCCTCTGCACCCTTTCTATGGCTTCCACATCCTTCCCGTAGTGAGGCGACCAGAACTGAGCACAGTACTCCAAGTGTGGTCTGACCAGGATCCATATAGCTGCAACATTACCTCTCAGCTCCTAAATTCAACTCCACGAATAATGAAGGCCAATAGACCGTATGCCTTCTTAACCACAGGGTCAACCTGCGCAGCTGCTTTGAGTGTCCTATGGACTCGGACCCCAAGATCCCTCTGATCCTCCACACTGCCAAGAGTCTTACCATTAATACTATATTCTGCCATCATATTTGACCTACCAAAAAGAACCACTTCACACTTATCTGGGTTGAACTCCATCTGCCACTTTTCAGCCCAGTTCTGCATGTTATGAATGTCCCGCTGTAACCTCTGACAGCCCTCCACACTATCCACAACACCTCCAAGCTTTGTGTCATCAGCAAACTTACTAACCCTTCCCTCCATTTCTTCATCCAGGTCATTTATAAAAATCACGAAGAGTAAGGGTCCCAGAACAGATCCCTGAGGCACTCCACTGGTGACTGACCTCCATGCAGAATATGACCCACCTACAACCACTCTTTGCCTTCTGTGGGCAAGCTAGTTCTGGATTCACAAAGCAATGTCCCCTTGGACCCCATGCCTCCTTACTTTCTCAATAAGCCTTGCATGGGGTACCTTATCAAATGCCTTGCTGAAATCCATATACACTACATCTACTGCTCTTCCTTCATCAATGTGTTTAGTCACATTGTCAAAAAATTCCATCAGGCTTGTAAGGCAATAGACAATAGACAATAGGGACAGGAGTAGTCCATTAAGGCCATTCAGCCCTAAGGCATGACCTGCCCTTGACAAAGCCATGCTGACTATCCCTAATCATATTACACCTCTCCAAGTGTTCAAAAATCCTGCCTCTCAGGATCTTCTCCATCAATTTACCAACTACTGAAGTAAGACTCACTGATTTCCTGGGCCATCTCTACTCCCTTTCTTGAATAAAGGAACAACATCTGCAACCCTCCAATCCTCCGGAACCTCTCCTGTCCCCATTGATGATTCAAAGATCATCGCCAGAGGCTCAGCAATCTTCTCCCTCACCTCCTACAGTAGCCTGGGGTACATCTCATCTGGTCCCGGCGACTTATCCAACTTGATGCTTTCCAAAAGCTCCAGCACATCCTCTTTCTTAATATCTACATGCTCAAGCTTTTCAGTCTGCTGCAAGTCAGCACTACAATCACCAAGATCCTCTTCCATAGTGAATACTGAAGTAAAGTATTCATTAAGTACCTCTGCTGTTTCCTGCGGTTCCATGCACACTTTCCCACAGTAACACATGATAGGTCCTATTCTTTCACATTTTATTCTCTTGCTCTTCACGTACTTGTAGAATGCCTTGGGGTTTTTGTTAATCCTGCCCACCAAGGCCTTCTCATGGGCCCTTCTGGATCTCCTAATTTCCATTTTAAGCTCCTTCGTATTAGTCTTATAATCTTCTAGATCTCTAACATTACCTAGCTCTCTGAACCTTTTGTAAGCTTTTCTCTTCTTCTTGACTAGATTTGTTACAGCCTTTGTACACCACGGTTCCTGTACCCTGCCATAACTTCCCTGCCTCATTGGAATGTACCTATGCAGAACTCCACACAAATATCCCCTGAACATTTGCCACATTTCTTCTGTACTTTTCCCTGAGAACATCTGTTCCCAATTTAAGCTTCCAATTTCCTGCCTGATAGCCTCATAATTCCCTTTACTCTAATTAAGTGGTTTTCTAGCTTGTCTGTTCCTATCTCTCTCCAATGCTATTGTAAAGGAGATAGAATTATGATCACTATCTCTAAAATGCTCTCCCACTGAGAGATCTGACACCTGACCAGGTTCATTTCCCAATACTAAATTAAGTGCAGCCTCTCCTATTGTAGGCTTATATTGTGTCAAGAAACCTCTACATATTGTGTCAAGAAACCTTCCTGAACACACCTAACCATCTCCACCCCATCTAAACCCATTGCTCCAGGGAGATGCCAATCGATATTTGGGAAACTAAAATCTCCCATCACGACAACTCTGTTATTATCACACCTTTCCAGGATCTGTTTCTCTATCTGCTCCTCGATATCCCTGTTACTATTGGGCGGCCTATAAAAAATACCCAGTAAAGTTATTGACCCCTTCCTGTTCCTAACTTCTACCCACAGAGACTCCATAGACAATCCCTCCATTACTTCCTCCTCTTCTGCAGCCATGACACTATCTCTGATCAACAGTGCCATGCCCCCACCTCTTTTGTCACCCTTCTTGTCCTTTCTGAAACATCTAAAACCCGGCACTTGAAGTAACCATTCCTGTCCCTGAGCCATCCAAGTCTCTGTAAGTCACCACAACATAGCTCCAAGTACTGATTCACTCTCTAAGCTCATCCGCTTTGTTCACAATACTCCTTGCGTTAAAATAGACACATCTCGAACCATCTGTCTAAGCGCGTCCCTTCTCTATCACCTGCCTATCCTCCCTCACACACTGTCTCCAAGCTTTCTCTATTTGTGAGCCAATCGCCTCTTTCCCAGCCTCTTTAGTTCGGTTTCCACCGCCCAACAATTCTAGCTTAAACTCTCCCCAGCAGCCTTAGCAAACTTCCCCGCCTGGATATTGGTTCCCCTGGGATTCAAGTGCAACATGTCCTTTTTTTTCAGACCCCAAAAGCGGTCTGAATCTCTGCCCCCTGCTCCAATCCCTCAGCCACGCATTTATCCTCCACCTCATTCTATTCCTATACTCACTGTCACGTGGCACAGGCAGTAATCCCAAGATTGCTACCTTTGCGGTCCTGCTTCTCAAACTTCCTTTCTAACTCCCTGTAGTCTTTTTTCAGGACCTCTTCCCTTATCCTACCTATGTCATTGGTACCAACATGTACCACGACTTCTGGCTGTTCTCCCTCCCACTGCAGGACATCTTGGATGTGATCTGAAACATCCCGAACCCTGGCACCTGGGAGGCAAACTACCATCCGAGTTTCTTTCCTGCGTCCACAGAATCGCCTGTCTGACCCCCTAACTATAGAGTCCCCTATCACTGCCGCCTTCCTCTTCCTTTCCCTACCCTTCTGAGACACAGGGCTGGACTCTGTGCCCGAGGCACAGCCACTGTTGCTTCCCCCAGGTGGGCTGTCCTGCCCAACAGTACTCAAACAGGAGTACTTATTGTCAAGGGGTACAGCCACAGGAGTACTCTCTAGTACCTGACTCTTCCCCTTCCTTCTCCTGACTGTGACCCACTTGTCTGACTCCCATGGCCCCGCTGTGACCACCTGCCTTTAACTCCTTTCTATCACGTCCTCGCTCTCCCTGACTAGACGAAGGTCATCGAGCTGCAACTCCAGTTCCCTAACGTTCATTCCCTAATGAATGTTTTATTTTCAAAGGACTTCTTTCCCCTCCTTTATTGAGCACAATTGATGTTCAGTTCAGCTGAAAGCTTGGCTCAGGGAGGCTGCAAGGTTCAAGAGCTATTGAGTCAGTGGTTGTCATTTATATTGACAGAGTTTTCTCTCTTTGGACCATGTGCAATTACAGGTGTTCTGTTTAATTGCAGGGTGACTCAAGTGGACAACATTTCTTGTGCAGACTAAATTGTTTTGTATGTCCTATTTTAAAAGGGCATTCAGTACACATTCTAAAGATGGTTTGCAAGCCATTGTTGGGCCATCAATTCCAATGGCAAGCATATGTAAATGGTCAATTGACGAGACGTGGAGGTCAAAGAAGGCACAGTTGTCAGAGCTGACAAAACAAACGGATCGCTGGCCTCTTCTCCTTCCCCATAGTGGCGGGAGCTGACAGGTGATGACGCATTGACAGGATAGCCAGGCATTCAAAGATGAGCTTATTGGCACACTGACTGCCATGATTCAATAGCTCTACAAATGCTGTCACACCACAGACGTGTCCCTGCCATTGTAATGTTATAGCTATGCCAATGACACCTGCTAATACATCAACAAAGAAATAAAGAAGAAAGAAGTATGTGCAATCATGACTGTAGGAAGAAAGAACCTGCAATTGTAAAACACTTTTCACAACCTCAAGACATCCCAAAATGTTTTAAAGACAAATAAATAGCTTTCTAACATACGACCACCCAAGAACTATTTTATTTCCTGACAGCAAGTTTGCAGACGACACAAAGGTTGGTGGTGTTGTTGATAGTGTAGAGGATTGTCGAAGACTGCAGAGAGATATTGATAGGATGCAGAAGTGGGCTGAGAAGTGGCAGATGCAGTTCAACCTGGAGAATTGTGAGGTGGCACACTTTGGAAGGACAAACTCCAAGGCAGAGTACAAAGTAAATGGCAGGATACTTGGTAGTCCAGAGGAGCAGGGAGATCTGGGGGTACCCGTCTACAGATCCCTGAAGGTTGCCTCACAGGTAGGTAGGGTAGTTAAGAAAGCTTATGGGATGTTAGCTTTCATAAGTTGAGGGATAGAGTTTAAGAGTCGCGAGGTGATGATGCAGCTCTATAAAACTCTGGTTAGGCCACACTTGGAGTACTGTGTCCAGTTCTGGTCTCCTCACTATAGGAAGGATGTGGAAGCATTGGAAAGGGTACAGAGGAGATTTACCAGGATGCTGCCTGGTTTAGAGAGTATGCATTATGATCAGAGATTAAGGGAGCTAGGGCTTTACTCTTTGGAGAGAAGGAGGATGAGAGGAGGCATGATAGAGGTATACAAGATATTAAGAGGAATAGATAGAGTGGATAGCCAGTGCCTCTTCCCCAGGGCACCACTGCTCAGTACAAGAGGACATGGCTTTATGGTAAGGGGTGGGAAGTTCAAGGGGGATATTAGAGGAAGGTTTTTTACTCAGAGAGTGGTTGGTGCGTGGAATGCATTGCCTGAGTCAGTGGTGGAGGCAGGTACCCTAGTGAAATTTAAGAGACTACTAGACAGGTATATGGAGGAATTTAAGGTGGGGGGTTATATGGGAGGCAGGGTTTAAGGGTCGGCACAACATTGTGGGCTGAAGGGCCTGTACTGTGCTGTAGTATTCTATGTTCTATGTTAACATGGAAAGATGTTCAGTCTGTTAGGGTGGTGTGGTAGCATAGCGGTTAAAGCAGTGCTTTACCGTGGAAGCTATCAGTGATGGGGGTTAATCCCACCATTATCTTAAGAAGTTTTATATATTCTCGCTGTGATTGTGTGGCTTTCCTCTCAGTGTTCCAGTATCCTCCCACATTCCCAAGACGTATGGGATAGGGTTAATAAGTTGTGGGAATGCTATATTGAAGCAGGGAGCACATGGATATAAGGAAGATGGAGGGATATGGACATTGTGTGTTTTTGATTTGCTTTTTAGCTGGTTCAGCACAACATTGCGATCTTGTTCAAAAAGTTCAACATTCAAAGTCAATTTTATTATCAAACTACATATATGTCACCACATACAATCATGAGATTTATTTTCCTGCAAGCTTACTCAGCAAGTCTTGGTTACGTAGCAACTCTAACAGGATCAATGAAAGATCAACCAGAGTGCAGATGACAACAAACTGTGCAAATGCAAATATAAATAAGTAACAAGAACATGAAATAACAAGATAACAAATCCTTAAAGTGAGATCATTGGGTGTGGAAATATCTCAATGGATGGACAAGAGAGTGTAGTCATCCCCTTTTGTTCAAGTGCTTAATGATTGAGGGGTAGTAACTGTTATTGAACCTGGTGGTGCAAGTCCAGAGGCTCTTGTACCTTCTACCTGATGGCAGTAGTGAGAAAAGAGCATGGCCTGGGTGGTGATGATGGATACTGCGTTTCTATGACGGCATTGGTTGGGAGGCTTTACTCATGATGTACTGGCCAAATCCAGTACCTTTTGTAGGATTTTCCATTCAACAGAAAACTTGTGGGCTGAATCCATTGCATCCTTGGACTGCGTTGGTCATTGATGCAAACGATGCATTTTCACATATGCTTTGCTGTACATGGAACAAATAAAATTAATATTTGGTCTATGAAACAAATTTATGTCAGCTTTCATAGAAACTTTATCAATCCTATTCCACTTCTTACTTCCCGGTAACTTGTTCATTCTCACATACCCATCAACTCTTCCCTGGTTCTGCTACCAACCCTCCCTCTCCAACTCTGCGGTACAGTAGACAATTAATTTACCAACCACACTGCTGGAATGTGGCAGAAATTGTAACACGCCAGTGGAAACCCGCATGGTCATGGGGAAAGCTACAAACTCTATGCAGATTGCACTGGAGTTTAGGGTTAAACATGGGCTGATGGAGCCGTGGGATATCAGTGACTGTGCAGCTCACTCTCTCCCCAGCGCTTTCAAAGCTCGTCGCCAGCTGCCCAAGTCTGCAGAAGAAACATTGTCCACAAGAGTCACTCTGCAATTAAACAGAACACACAGGGTTGCAACTGGCCCAAGGGGAGACTGTTCTGTCAACATGTATGATGGACACTTCCCAATACAGGAAAACAAAGCAGCTAAGTAGTATGCAAAAATAAGTGCCGGAAATCCAGAGTTGCCTGTGTCGGTGGTGCATTGGCATTTGCACCCGGACTTTGGAACCAGAAGTCACGGGTTTGAATCCGACCGGCTCCTTGCGTGCTTACCATCCGTGCTAAGTTGAATGTCGAGCTAACAACTCTCGGTCTTGTAAAAAGCAGGCAAAAGAAAAATTTGCTAAAGAAACGACAAGATTGCTACCTGATGCGACACATGGTGCGGAGAGGAACAACAACAACAAATCCAGAGTAACGCACACAGAGTACTGGGGAACTCAACAGGTCAGGCAGTATCTATGGAAGTAGACGGGCTGAGACCATTCATCTGTTCCTCCAGCATTTTGTGTGTGTGACAAAGACCATGTACTCTTTAGCTGATATTGCCCATGGAATGAATGTTTATTGTCACATACTATTGGAAGGAACTTGCTGTGTGCAAACTAGCTGCTGTATCCTCTATTTTACAGCATGGAGCCCATCTCAAGAGTACGTCTGTAGTGCCAGATAAACTCAAGGCTATGAAAGTTTATTTTGAATTTTAAGTTTTTCATTTAAAGGTCAGATATCAAATTTGCAAAATCTTTCATCTATCTGTCTAGCTTTGGATTTGCATTAATTTATAAAAGAACCACCAAGGATTTCAGATTTGATTCACAAGCCAGATTGTAGGTTGCATCATACTTACACTCACACAGCAGCTGTGAATTTGCAGAAGTTGGTATTATAGACTGTGGATGATGTTAGCAAAAAGCCAAGCTAGTGACATCTGTCAGTAACAGAGAAGACTCAGACAGCAACAACCTCTCCTAAATATTAACAGTTACAGCCAGCATCTAACGATCAGGTCACTAGATACCAGGTTAGAAGATCAGGTCAACACAGACTAGATGGACTAAATGGTCTGCTTCTATGCTGTGGTACTTTATGATTCTATTACTTTAACACTAAGTTGATCAGGCAGCAGTAGATGTGAGCAGTTGAATAACTGTGTATTTATTAATACTTAGCACACTGATTGCAAGATATAGAGTTAAAACACTTTCACATTGATCTTAATCATCATCATCTCTTTTCAGAAGTGAGAGTTGCTTTTTTCATGGAATTGGAATGCAGAAGGAAACCTTTTGTCCAATTGTGGCCAACGTGAATCTTTAGTGAAGGTTTCCAATTACTGGTTAAAGGACTGACTGGAATCATCATTTAAGTAACAACAGGACAGGCCATGCAGGGCTTCTCTAAAATGCACCAGTCCAATAAGGCACTTCTGTCCTCGTCTGTGGAGGAACCTTTGCTTCCCTCATGGACCTCATTATTCTCTTTAGAAAACACTGAACATAATAGCAAGCCAATCTCAATTTCAGAGAAATGACTAAGAAGAACAGGAAATAATTGGCTGCTGCTATTTAGCTTTCTTGCTATTGAGGAATTCATGATAAGAAGATAAAATATACTTGGTAAGAGCTTGTAGTACTATTTATGTACTTTGACTTAAGGATTGGCTACTGTAGCTATATCTGACCCAAAAATAACATTACAAACACTGCTGCTAGAAACATGGTGCTGATGGTCTAAGAGACAATGTGAAGATGTTTCACCTGACATAACACTTCCAAGGCAAACTGATAACTCCCGGCCAAGTTTTGGTCACCTACCGACAGGAAAGATGTAATTAAGGTTGAAAGAGTACAGAGAACATTCACAAGGATGTTGCCATATCTTGATGACCTGAGTTATAGGGAAAGGTTGAATTGGTTAGGACTTTATTCCTTAGAATGTAGAAGATGGAGAGGAGGTTTGATAGAGGTATACAAAATTATGAGGGAATGAGGGGTATAGAAAGGGTAAATGCAAGCTGGCTTTTTCCACTGAGGTTGGGTGAGACTACAACCAGAGGTCACGGGTTAAGGGTGAAAGGTGAAATATTTAAGGGGAACGTGAGGGGAAACTTCTTCGCTCAGAGGGTTGTGAGAGTGTGGAATGGGCTGCCAGCACAAGTGGTGCATGCGAGTTTGATTCAACGTTTAAAAGGAGCTTGGTTTGGTACATATTGGTAGGGGTATGGAGGGCTATGGTCCCAGTGTAGGTCGATGGGAGTAGGCAGTTTAAATGGTTTCAGCTTGGACTAGATAGGCCGAAGTGCTTGTTTCTATGCTGTATTCTTCTATGACTCTATGATTCTAAGAGGAATGGACAGTGTCTTCAAAGCCTGACTGCACTGTAGTCCACCATAACAATCAAGTCAAACCAAGTCAATCTGAAGAAATATCAATGATTTAGTTGGAACTATTGACATTGTGGAAACTCTATTTTAGCTTCCCCTAACTTAGAATTTCTTACTCGTTTGATATTGCTCTTTGGCTGTGGCTGAATCTGTTTTCTTCATGGAATTAGAATCCAGAAGGAAGCCTTTTAGTCCGATTGTGCCGATGGTAAATCTTTAGTGAAAGTTTTCAACTTCCTCAAATCCATAGTTCTGTTGTTTGTCAAAATCATAAGGACCTTAAAACATCTTTCCATTGCATATCTGATCATTTCATATTTTGGTCTCCTATACAAACCTATACTTGAAAGTGGCCTCACATGTAAATAATGTTACAAAGAGAGCTTTTTTCCTGTGTTTCTTGCATCAACATAGGGAAGATTAACTTTTAACTTCTGGAAGCACCCTTAAAAGTTGATAACCCAAAGGCTGATTTGAGTAACGCACACAGAATGCTGGAGGAACCCAGCAGTTGTCATTTTGGCTGAGACCCTTCATCAGGAGTCATCAGGACACGACTTGAGTTTTTCTTTCATAAGTCTTGACACATGAAGGCTGCTGATTACAGGAACAGCTCCTGTAAACATTGGAGGAAGGTATGGCTACTCTTGTTTAGGAGTTAATCTAGTCCTGGTATGCTGATATAGTGGGAAGCTGTTAGTGTGGGTGGGAGAGGGGAGAAGGACAGAAGATGCGGAACACAAATCTTGATTATGCTACTTTTTACCAAACAGGAACATGAGAGGGACACAAACACAAGGAAATCGGCAGATGCTGGAAATTCAAACAACACACACAAAATGCTGTTGGAACGCAGCAGGCCAGGCAGTATCTATAGGAAGAGGTACAGTCAACGTTTCGGGCCGAGACCCTTCGTCAGGACTAACTGAAAGAAGAGATAGTAAGAGATTTGAAAATGGGAGGGGGAGGGGGAGATCCAAAATGGTAGGAGAAGACAGAAGGGGGATGGATGGCGCTAAGAGCTGGGAAGTTGACAAACAACACCTTATATTCCATCTGGGTAGCCTCCAACCGGATGGCATGAACACTGACTTCTCTAACTTCCGTTAATGCCCCACCTCCCCTTCTTACCCTATCTCTTATTTATTTATTTATTATTTATTATTTTTTCCCCTTTCTTTCTCTCTCTTTTTTCTCCCTCTGTCCCTCTCACTATATCTTCCTATGGTGCTCCCCTCCCCCTTTCTTTCTCCCTTGGCCTCCTGTCCCATGATCCTCTCCCTTCTCCAGCCTTGTATCCCTTTTGCCAATCAACTTTCCAGCTCTCAGCTCTATCCCTCCCCCTCCTGTCTTCTCCTATCATTTTGGATCTCCCCCACCCCCCCCACTTTCAAATCTCTTACTATCTCTTCTTTCAGCTAGTCCTGACGAAGGATCTCGGCCCGAAACGTCGACTGTGCCTCTTCCTATAGATGCTGCCTGGCCTGCTGCGTTCACCAGCATTTTGTGTGTGTTACATGAGAGGAACATCTTGGCTGAAGAAACCGATGAAACTGTGGGGATTCACAGTTCCAACTAAGTTTATTATCAAGTACATACTGTATACATTTGTCACCAGATACAACCCTGAGATTCATTTTCTTGCAGGCATACTCTGTAAATTCAAGAACCATAACAGAATGACTGCACCCCAACAGGGCGGACAAACAGTCTCAATGTGCAAGGATAACAAACTGTGCAAATACAAAAAAAAATAATAACTAAATAAATAAACAATAAATATCAAGAACATGAGGTGAAGATTCCTTGAAAGTGAGTCCATAGGTCAGCAACGGATTTTCTAATCACAGATTAAACAGATCTATGAAGAGGCATCACAAAGTCACAATTTTTTAACAATGTTTCTTGAAAGGATCATTTCACAAAAAAAACCTACATTCCTCTTCATAAAATATTTTTCCCACCTCTCTGGAAAATATGGAGAGCTGTCAAGGGTATGTTCAAGGCTGTGCCAGTATATACTCTTTACAGTCAATGCTATTGAAAATATGTTGCTATGTTGGCACCGGAATATGTGACAACACTTGTGGGCTGCCCTCAGCACATCCTTAGGTGTGTTGTTTATTTCAATGCATTTCATTCTGTTTCAATGTACTTGTGACTGATAAATCTGAATCTGAATCAATGTACTGGCATGATGCATTACTATAAGTAATCCCTGGCCTGTTTGGAGCAGCCAGCAACTTTAGGTTCATATCAAGCCCCACTGAAGTTGGTGCCTTCAGCTCTTCAATCCTTTCCTTGGGTTTCTCCATTTCTCAGCTTTGTTAACATTAAGTCTTCCTGTGATGCATCTTAGGAATATAATCAGAGAAATTTTAATGCTGAGTTAGGAAGGCGTCCAGAGGCTTGTCAAAGAAGTCGGCTTTAGAGAGTGTTTCAGTAGAGAAGTGGGGAGGTGGAAGGGTTAAAAGAATTTGTCGGCGAAATACTAGAGGAATAAAAAGTCACCGAGCTGGAGGAAATTACAGAGATATGGAGGGGCGAGAGAAATCTCACAGTTCCTGTTTTCATTGAGGAAGAAAAAAAAAGTCTTTGAGAATCTGCTTGCTTTTCTGCCAACATTAACATTTTTTGCACAATTTAGGTGGGCTGAATTTGCCGTGACCCAGTTTTTCAGGAAGCCCTACCTACACCCTGTCACCGTGCTGATTGACTCTGACAAGCTTCTTATGGAACCAAACTACATACAGGGAAGGAGAGCACACAGGCACCTTCTTCATTGAAAACCCATTTCTTTTCAGGGGAGAAAGGAAGCAAAGCAAATCACAGTAATCTCAAAGCACAGGGTAAGTAAGATAAGAAAACACAATTCATTAGCTTCAGCAGACCATATAAAAGCGGAGATGGAAGTCACTGCCTATATAATGCTAGTTGGTGCATGAGTGTACTTGATCTAGGTAATTTTATCTTAATACTACTGTTTGTTTCTTGGGGTCTCTGCTGTACAACAAATGCTGCTTTGCTGAGTCTAGTGGTGCCCAGGACACTATGTTGAAAATGGCATTGATATAATGAAGGTTAGACTATTCATTCCAGGAGGCCAGTCGTCACTCCTGTTTGGTATTTGGTAATTGGTTTATTCTTGTCACATGTACCAATCAATGTACAGTGAAAAACTTAATTTTGCATGCCATCCAGCAAGATCATTTCATCACTTTATTACATTGAGGCAGTTCAGGGAAAATTAATAACACAATGGAGAATATAGTGTTGCAGAGAAAGTACAATGCAAACAATAAGGTACAAGGCCTTGACAAGGTAGACTATGAGGTGAAGAATCTATCTTATCGTGCAAGAAGTTGGCACTGCTGCAATACAGTCAGAGTTGGCATCTTCTATTTGGACCAAGTGTTGACATTTGCTCTGTGCTGGGCACTGCCAGTAAATTGGTTGTCTCTTTCTAGAAGGAGAAGCATTCTGAATCCAAGTACCCATGTGGGCAGGGCTGAGAACCTGTCCAAAGACTTGGCCTGTTAAAGCTAATAGTATAAACAGAACAGATCAAGGGGTCAGAGGTTTGAGAATGGTCTCCTACAATGAGAGAGTTAAGACTACTGGCCATGGATGAAATCTTTGGGGCAGAATTGTTTTTAGGCATCTTTGGCTGAAATTCACATATCACAGACAAGATTTGCCTTTACTTTTGATATTTCCCATAATGTTGGAAATGCCAAGCCTCTAAACTCTGGATTCCTCTCCCTAGATCTCTCTACCTCTCTGCAGTCTTAAGACACTCTTAAAAGTTTTACTTTATGCCAGAAATTCCTAATATCTCTTTTTTGACTTGACGTCAATTTTTGATTGACAGTGATCTTGTCAAATGGTTTGAGGCCACTCTCAGGGTGGAGGAGCAACACTTATAGCCTCCAACCTGATGGAATGAATATTAACTTCTCCTTCGGTAAAAAGAAAATTCCCTCCCCACTCCTCTTCTTCTATTCGCACTCTGACTTTTTACCTCTTTCCATGCCTATCACATTCCCCTGGATCCCCTCCTCCTTCCCTTTCTCCTAATGTCCACTCTCCTCTCCTATCAGATTCCTTCTTCTCCAGTTCTTGACCTTTCCCACACAGCTGGCTTCACCTATCAGTTTCCAGATAGCTTGCTTCCCTGCCTCTCCCCAGCTTCTCCTGAAGATTCACTGGGGACCCAAGTCACCCCAACCACAAATTGTTCCAGCTGCTACCATCTGGGAAACAGTACTGCAGCATAAAAGCCAGAACCAACAGGCTTCGGGACAGCTTCTTCCACCATGTGATTAATTCACACTGATACAATTATATTTCTATGCTATATTGACTGTCCTGCTGTACAAACTATTTATTAACAAATTACTATATGTTGCACATTGCACATTTAGATGGAGACTAACGTAAGAGATTTTTACTTGTCAGGTATGTGAAGGATGTAAGAAATAAAGTCAATTCAATTCAATTATTCATGAGTCTTCCCGCTTCCTTCATTGTCCTGAAGAAGGGTCTCAGCCCAAAACATTGACAGTTTATTCATAGATGCTGCCTGAGTTCCTCCACCATTTTGTGTGTGTCGTTGAGGACCACTTACCGTGTTGAATATATGATATATCTACACAGTTTGTTTTTGTTGTTGCTACATGGACTGCAGTGGTTCTGGAAGCAGTTGATCAGTAGTCGCTGAAGAGCTCCGAGATGAAGCCTTATAGGTATGTCCCACACCCAAGAATAATTAAAACAATTTAAGAACTGTTTGAACTACAGATATTTTCTCTGTAGTTTTACAGTTAACTATTTGTTAAACTGTTAACTCTTTGAATTATTGTACATGGTTCAATAATGATGGATTTTTCTTTACCTAAGACCTGAAAGGACTTAAAAGTCCTGCAATTGACCTCAAAACAAGGCTAACAAGGTTAAGAAGGGAAAACCCAGCAATCCTGTATTGCTCCAAATCTGAAATAAAGGCAGAATGACAAAGTTTTCACAGGTATCATGATTACGATGGTATTTTGCAAGATACCTTTTTTGAAGGTGAATGGAGAAGAATGTGGCGCCTGTTGCACTCAGCAATGTAAATGCATCGTCCCAAAAATAGGGTGCCATGGTAGCATAGCGATTACCATGACACTATCAAAGCTCAAGGCATTCTGGAGTTTGGAGTTCAATTCCGGCGCTGTTCCAAAAGGAGTCTTTGTACACCCTCCCCGTGGAATTCCTGTGTTTTCTCTGGGTATTCCGGTTTCCTCCCACAATCCAAAGACAGACCTAAGGATGTTTTTTTTTCTGTGAAGAAAATGATGATGTCGAATACCACCATGCCATCCCATTAAATCTTGGCTTAGCAACAGTCAGTTTGCCTTCATGCCTTATACCTGGCAACATTTAGACTTCCTTTGGGTGGCGGGGCGGAGATACGTCTCTACCAAAGGAGGTGTAAGGCACTCCTTCCCTCTGCTAACCCGCGTCACTCTTGGGCAAGGTATAGCACCTGTTTAGCTCCCTGATAAAGGTCTCATGAAGCCATGAGAGCAGGTAGTAGATGGTTGTATAAGCAAATGGTTCATATGACAAGTCCTGGTTATGCGACCACCGTCGCCAGGCAGACAATCTCTGAAGAGTACTGATAATGGCTGGGGTTACTTGTCTTGTAAAGACACTGCCCAGAAGAAGGCGATGGTGAACCACTTCTGCAGAAAGATTTTCCAAGAACAGCCATGCTCGTGGAAAGACCAGGATTGCCTACGTCATGCGACACCTCATATAACAAACGAACCTATCTTCCTTGAATGACATTAAAGCTATACTGAAAGTGATAGCAATGCACTGCTTAGTGACTAAAAGTAGCAACAAACAGAAACCTTTTCTTTGCATCATGTTTAATCTCTGGCACCGAATCCTGTAGAGATTTGCTTAACCAGGGAGTGATAAGGTTGTGGAACTTTCTTCGTATTGAGTGTTTGAGGTGAATATCTATCTCGTTATGGGTTTGCACCTGTCGTCTGCCTGCACTGCACCTACTCTGTAACTGTAACACTTTATTCTGCCGAGTGTTATTATCTTACAATGTGCTATCTGAAAGTAATGAAGTGATTTGTAGGGACACCATGCACGATAAAGCCGTTCACTGTATTTTGATGTGTGTGAAAATAATGAACCAATTTACCAATTTACAGTTAATATGAGTGAAAAATGTCTCACAGTCACTGGCAAGAAATGAATTTCTTTTCAATCGTTCACATGATGGGGAGGCCCCAGTCAATGTCAACATTTACTATATCTTTTTAATTACCTCTGAACTGAGGAAGTAGTCAAGGGTCAAAGATGTCGGTGGGGCTGAAGTTACATACAGGCCAAACACAAACAAGCGAATAGCTGCAGATGTTGGAAATCCGAGCGACCCTCACAAAATGCTGGAGGAGCTGAGCAGGTCAGGTAGCATCTATGGAAAAGAGCACAGTCGATGTTTCGGGCCGAGACCCTTCATCAGGACTGACTAAGTAAAGGCAGCAGATGACTGTCATTGAAGGACATTAGCTAACTAGTTAAATTTTTACAATTATTGGGTAGTCCTACAGTTTCCATTACTAATGCAAGTTTTTTTAAAATTCACACTTATGTAACTAGAATTTAAATTCCCTAACTGCCATTGCAAGATTTGACCTCATGTCTCCAAATTCATCAGCCAAGTCTCCAGATATTAGTTCCAGGAACTTAACCAGTATGCTGGCAAATGGGTAAGTGGAGTTAAACTCTCTTAATTACGTATTGTTTATTACCCTTGAGTAAGTAGTGGTTAGCTGCCACTTTGAACTCCTGCATTTCTACTATTGAAGGTATTTCCACAGTGCTGTAGGCTGGGAAGTTCCAGGATTTATGATGAAGGACTGCTGATATATTCCCAAGTTAGGTTTGAGCGTCCTGGAGGGGAACCTACAGGATGTGGCATTCCCCTTGCCCTGTCATCCGCCACCTCCTAGTGGTTGTGGGTTTGGGAGTTGCTGGTGAAAAGTAGCTTTGCTGATATGTTGTATTGCTGGAGTTGGTTATTATTGTCACATGTACCAAGATACACTGAAAAGATTCTCTTGCATACTGTTTATACAGTTCTCCTGAACCAGCATGGAAAACCTCACTCACCTCAACTCTTAACTGATTTCACAACCTAAGGACTCATTTTCAAGGATTCTACAACTCATGTTCTCAATATTACTTACTTATTATTACTATTATCTGTGTGAGCAGGTGGCCAAGTGGTTAAGGCATGGGACTAGCGACCTGAAGGTCGTGAGTTCGAGCCCCAGCCGAGGGAACGTGTTGTGTCCTTGAGCAAGGCACTTAATCACACATTGCTCTGCGACGACACTGGTGCCAAGCTGTATGGATCCTAATGCCCTTCCCTTGGACAACATTGGTGTCGTGGAGAGGGGAAACTTGCAGCATGGGCAACTGCTGGTCTTTCATGCAACCTTGCCCAGGCCTGTGCCCTGGAGAGTGAAGACTTTCCAGGTGCAGATCCATGGTCTCGCAAGACTAATGGATGCCTTTAATCTGTTTTTATTGTATTTCCACATTTGGTCTTCTTTTTAAACAGTGGTTGTTTGTTAGTCTTTGTATGTATTTTTGCATTGATTCTATTGTATTTCATTGTTCTACTGCAAATGCCTGCAAGTAAATGAATCTCAGGGTAGTATGCAGTGACAAATATGTACTTTGATAATAAACTTACTTTTCGTCTTTGAACTTTTGATCAGATCATTATTTGGTGGATTGAGGTAGAGTAAGGTAAAACAATAACCATGAAAAATAAAGTGCAAAAGTGACTGAAACTGTATAGTACAGGTAAGTGACAAAGTGCAAGATCATAATGAGGTGGATTGTGAGGCCAAGAGTCCATCTTATCACAGAAGAGGTCCATTCAAATGTTACAGTGGGATAGAAGGTCTCCTTGAGCATGGTGCTTCCAGGCTTTTGTAGCTTCTGCCCAGTGGGAGAGAGAAGAGCAAATGGCTGGGGTGGGTAAGGTTTTTGATTATGCTGGCTGCTTTAAGAGGCAGCAAAAGTTATCAACAGAATTTAAAAAGAAGAGAAGTATACTTTATTCAGAGAAGCATAAAGTATTACAGTTTTTAGATGGACAAAGAAATCGCAGGTTCCATTGATATGATATGTTGAAGGAAATATAGAATGGGTGTAGGCTTAAGCAGAGCATAAGAAGAGGCAGGTAGGGAGAAACAAGCATTTTTAGTATTGTAATTCATTGAACTCCACTCTTTGTAATATTACAAACATAACTTTAGCAGAGCAATAAAACTGTGCAGTTATTTTTTCCTTAAAAAAAGAATACACAGTAAACAGTTACATTCCCAGAGTCTTGTGACTGAGATTATCAGTGAGATATGATAACTGCTTCTCATCGCTTATCAGTGTCCCTATCATGTGTGAGCACTGACTGTTTCTCACGGTCAGAAGCACCAGCGATTATTGTAATTTTGTTCCTGAAAGTTGACTTACACAGCCAGGCCCTAGTTCTGTTTGAATGATGTACCAAAACACACTGATGTGATCGCTAGGTTTTGTGATCTTGAAGGATAACAAACCTTAGTAAACCTCACTACAAAGTCAATCGTGAACCTCCTAAAAGCTTGCAAGGCCAACTCTCCCAGAGAATATAACCTTCCACCCTTATATCTGAGAGTCACAATCTCTCACCTGTTTTGTCTACACTGGTAGTTTTTACATTCCACTGGAGAATAAGACATAACAAAAGAAAGTTTAGGATAAAGGTATCTAACAACCATTCAAGTCCACTATCTTGTTTAAGTGCCTTTACTGAAGTGGATGCATAACAAATACTAAGTGCTGGATTACTTCAGCATAGGATGTCGTTTGTAAAGTTGTTAAAAAGTTAGATTAGTCCGATGCAAAAAATCTTCATTATTATGGAATAAACTATCAGAGAAGGTGAAAATATGTTCAAAATGCAACTGGTTTCAGTCATTGTCAAGCATTGCAAATGGAAGTAAACCAGTCAATAAACATAAGAGATTGTGTAGATGCTGAAGATCTAGAGCAACACGCAGAAAATGCTGGAGGAACTCAGCAGGTCAGGCAACATTTATGGAAATGAATAAACAGTAATCATTTCAGGCTGAGACCCCTCTTCAGGACTGGAAAGAGGGAGAAGCCAGAAACTATTCAATACTGGAAAGCTGAAATAGAAAACAAACTAGAGTAGCAGAGGCAGATTAATATAATAGAGGATAACTTTGTTCCACCATTGGTGGCTCTGGCATCAAATGCTTAGGTTCTAATTCCTCAACACAAGACACTCTGCAGATGCTGGAAATGCACAGCAGCACAAATGCTGGAGGAACTTGACAGGTCAGGCAGCATCTACGGAGAGGAATAAACTGTCGATGTTTTGGGTTGAAAACCTTCGTTAGGACTAATTTCCAAATTCAAAATTCTCTTCTTATACTTTTGTTTAAGTGTCAGTTCTCCTTTCAAAAACTCCTTCAAAGCCATTATTTTAATGAATATCTTCTTTACGTTTTCTAATGCTCTTAATTTTCTGTTGTACTCACTTTGGTGACATTGTTCTGAAACGTCTTGGAGTTATATCTATATAAAAACAGAAAATGCTGAAAACTATGGGATCCAAAGCACAGATGGAGACTCAAGAGGTTGCAGGTGGTGGAAGCTGAAGGAACACCCAAAGTGCTAGGGGAACTCCATAGATCAGGCCACATCTATGAAAGGAAACAGACAGTCAAAGTATTGAGTCGAGCCCTCTCATCTGGACTGGACAAAGTCCAGTTGAAGGATCCCAACCTGAAATGGCTGCAGTCCATTTCCCTTCATAGGTGCGGCCTGATCCATGGAACTCCCCCAGCACATTGTGTGTTGCTCAACGTTCCAACACCTGAAATCTCTTGTGTTTCCATCTGTAGAAAGAGAAACAGCTAAAATTTCAGGTTAAGTGCCTTATATTTAAACAAAATTTGCTCCTGTCAACATTTTTTATGGGAACCTTCGAACACGATAACATAAAATTATCATTTATTTCCCTTAGATCTGTTATGCAACCTATCTGCTTCCAGTGGAGATAAAAATAAAAAAAAACAGCAGATGCTGGAAATCTTAAATAAAATGATTATTGACCTAAAACTTTAACACTGTTTCCCTTTCCATAGACGCTGCTCAATGTGCTGTTTCCAGTATTTTCTCTTGTAGCTTTCAGAGGAGATTTGGCAAGCTGGTCTTCAATGGGCCAGAGCCTGTCGTCATCTTCATTTATTCATTCACAGGATTTTGGGCATCGTTGACAGAGCCAGCATTTACTGTCTGAACTTCATTGCCCTGTTAAGGCTGATTTCATAAATACAACATCCCCTGTATTATTGGTGGGGGTTTTGTGTAAAAGATCCACATTGTAGAGGGACGTCCATTTAGAACAGAGATGAGGAGGAATTTCTTTAGCCAGAGAGCGGTGAATCTGTGGAATTCATTGCCACAGGCAGCTGTGGAGGCCAAGTCACTGGGTTTATTTAAGGCAGAGGTTGCTAGATTCTTGATTAGTCAGGGCATGAAGGGACACGGGGAGATGGCAGGAGATTGGGGCTGAGAGGAAAATGGATCAGCCTTGATGAAATGGTGAAGCAGACTTGATAGGCCAAATGGCCTAATTCTGCTCCTATATTTTATGGTCATCTGGTCTTATTGTGTTTTATGTAACGTGGAACTGCATCATCTATTTTTGTACTTATTTACTTACTTTTTTCACACAAGTTCTCCAACAGTGAATTTTACTCCATAGCTCAAATTTTTGAGTGTGAGTTTGTGAATTATGAAGGGATAAATTTCAGGTACCTGAGTGGTCGTAACAGGAGGATCGCCTGTACTACTTTTCTTGTGGTGAATATGCTCTCAAAATGCCACTGGGTGTGGAATTCCAGAATTTAAGAGCATCAGAAGTAGGAACAGAAGTAGATCATCTGCCCATGGAGCTTGCTAAGCCATTCAATAATATCATGGCTGATCTGGATCTAGGCTCAGCTACTCCTACCTGTCCTTTCCCCATAACCCTTTATTCCCTGTTATGCAAAAGTCTAGCTGTGTCTCAAATATATTTTATGAGGTACCCACTACTGCTTCCATGAGCAGAGAATTCCACAGTTCACTACTCTCTGGGAAAAGTAATTTCTCCTCTTTTTCTGACCTAAACCTACAGGTCTTTGTCACATATATCGCTAGGAGCCTAAGATGTCTGCACTGTACTGCTGCTGCTACAAAGAAACAAATTTCATGATGTGTGTGAGTGATGATAAACCTGCTTCTGATATGGGTCTCTATTGTGGAAAGAGACCTATATCAGAAGCCGGTGATATGGGAAGGCAACATGTAGAGGGAAATCATGGTTGGGAAAAGGAAACAGGAGAGAGAAGGGTACGGGAAACACTAGAGAGACCTTCTGTAATGATCAATAAACCAACTGTTTGGAATCAAATTACCTTCCCTAATGTCTCAGAGCTGGGTGTGTCTGCACCCGTGCCAACCTCCCGTCCTGTCGCTCTTGCTCTGGCACCTGTCCCATACCCCTCCCACGGCGATCCACCCTCGCCATTTCCAACATCATTTGCTCCCACCAGGTTTACAAACTTGCTCTCCGCTCCACATTGACAAATACAGTACAGTGGTTGATAGGGTAAGAAATATGAAGGGGGCAGTCCAGGAGAGGGAAACTGGGGAATCCTACATTAAGGCAACTTTACAAAAATACTGTATTTCGGTATTTTGAATCCATCTTGGCAAACACCCCAATTCAAGCAGGTTTAGTGGGAGAACTGCTTACTCTACTGCCCACTATTGATTTCAGTTGAGTAGAAGGGATTAGAAATGGCATTGTTATGGTAATGAGTTCAGAACCTTGTTATAGTTATAGACAGAAACTGGGAAAGATACAAGGGCTGAAATAACCCTGTGTGATATCCGTAACAAAAATAATATGCTTGCTACCTGAGGGAAAAGTCTGAACCAATATAACCATTTTTTCCATTTTAATTTGTTTAATATACATGCCCATTCATGTCATCTATTCTCAGCATTCAAGGGTCCAAACTATCAATCCAGGCAAATCAATAGTTCTCCCGCATTTCTTTCAAACCAAGATACTGCATTCGGAATGCACAATGTGTCCTCCTCTGCCATGGAGAAACTAAAGGCAGATTAGATGATTGCTTCACAGAGCATCTGCTCTCAGTTCACTGAGATGATCCTGAGCTATATTAACTCTCAGTCCTGTTCCCTTCCCAACCCGTTTATCTGCCATATTGAGAGCCAGTGTGCAAAATCTTCTCTTCTGTCTAGGCACTTTGCAATGAACTCTGAATTCTAGAATTTCAGATAAACTGCTCTCTCATTGTTTCCCATTATTTCTTTCTAGCCCTGTTCTTTTTAAGTCATTTTAATATTCCAGGTTTCCGATGTTTCAGATGTGATCGAGGCAGAGGAATGAAAGGTGGGGGAGTAGCATTGCTTGTCAGGGAAAATATTACAGCAGTGCTCAGGCAGGACAGATTAGAGGGCTTGTCTACTGAGTCCTTATGGGTGGAGCTGAGAAACAGGAAAGGTATGGCCACATTAGTGGGATTGTATTACAGACCACCCAATAGTCAACGAGACTTGGAAGAGCAAATCTGCAGAGAGATAGCAGGCAACTGCAGGAAACATAAAGTTGTGGTGGTAGGGGATTTTAATTTTCCATACATTGATTGGGACTCCCATACTGTTAGGGGTCTAGGTGGTTTAGAGTTTGTAAAATGTGTTCAGGAAAGTTTTCCAAATCAATATATAGAGGGACCAACTAGAGGGGATGCAATATTGGATCTCCTGTTAGGTAACGAATTAGGGCAAGTGACAGAAGTCTGTGTAGGGGAGCACTTTGGTTCCAGTGATCATAACACCATTAGTTTCAATTTGATCATGGACAAGGATAGATCTGGTCCTAGGGTTGAGGTTCTGAACTGGAAGAAGGCTAAATTTGAAGAAATGAGAAAGGATCTAAAAAGCGTGGATTGGGACAGGTTGTTCTCTGGCAAAGATGTGATTGGTAGGTGGGAAGCCTTCAAAGGGGAAATTTTGAGAGTGCAGAGTTTGTATGTTCCTGTCAGGATTAAAGGCAAATTGAATAGGAATAAGGAACCTTGGTTCTCAAGTGATATTGCAACTCTGATAAAGAAGAAAAGGGAGTTGTATGAAATGTATAGGAAACAGGGGGTAAATCAGGTGCTTGAGGAGTATAAGAAGTGCAAGAAAATACTTAAGAAAGAAATCAGGAGGGCTAAAAGAAGACATGAGGTTGCCTTGGCAGTCAAAGTGAAGGATAATCCAAAGAGCTTTTACAAGTATATTAAGAGCAAAAGGATTGTAAGGGATAAAATTGGTCCTCTTGAAGATCAGAGTGGTCGGCTTTGTGTGGAACCAAAGGAAATGGGGGAGATCTTAAATAGGTTTTTTGCGTCTGTATTTACTAAGGAAGCTGGCATGAAATCTATGGAATTGAGGGAATCAAGTAGTGAGACCATGGAAACTGTACAGATTGAAAAGGAGGAGGTGCTTGCTGTCTTGAGGAAAATTAAAGTGGATAAATCCCCGGGACCTGACAGAGTGTTCCCTCGGACCTTGAAGGAGACTAGTGGTGAAATTGCGGGGGCCCTGGCAGAAATATTTAAAATGTCGCTGTCTACGGGTGAAGTGCCGGAGGATTGGAGAGTGGCTCATGTTGTTCCGTTGTTTAAAAAAGGATCGAAAAGTAATCCGGGAAATTATAGGCCGGTGAGTTTAACGTCAGTAGTAGGTAAGGTATTGGAGGGAGTACTAAGAGACAGAATCTACAAGCATTTGGATAGACAGGGGCTTATTAGGGAGAGTCAACATGGCTTTGTGCGTGGTAGGTCATGTTTGACCAATCTGTTGGAGTTTTTTGAGGAGGTTACCAGGAAAGTGGATGAAGGGAAGGCAGTGGATATTGTCTACATGGACTTCAGTAAGGCCTTTGACAAGTCCCGCATGGGAGGTTAGTTAGGAAAATTCAGTCGCTAGGTATACATGGAGAGGAGGTAAATTGGATTAGACACTGGCTCGATGGAAGAAGCCAGAGAATGGTGGTAGAGAATTGCTTCTCTGAGTGGAGGCCTGTGACTAGTGGTGTGCCACAGGGATCAGTGCTGGGTCCATTGTTATTTGTCATCCATATCAATGATCTGGATGATAATGTGGTAAATTGGATCAGCAAGTTTGCTGATGATACAAAGATTGGTGGTGTAGTAGACAGTGAGGAAGGTTTTCAGAGCCTGCAGAGGGACTTGGTCCAGCTGGAAAAATGGGCTGAAAAATGGCAGATGGAGTTTAATACTGACAAGTGTGAGGTATTGCACGTTGGAAGGACAAACCAACGTAGAACATACAGGGTTAATGGTAAGGCACTGAGGAGTGCAGTGGAACAGAGGGATCTGGGAATACAGATACAAAATTCCCTAAAAGTGTCGTCACAGGTAGATAGGGTCGTAAAGAGAGCTTTTGGTACATTGGCCTTTATTAATCGAAGTATTGAGTATAAGAGCTGGAATGTTATGATGAAGTTGTATAAGGCATCGGTGAGGCCGAATCTGGAGTATTGCGTTCAGTTTTGGTCACCAAATTACAGGAAGGATATAAATAAGGTTGAAAGAGTGCAGAGAAGGTTTACAAGGATGTTGCCGGGACTTGAGAAAGTGAGTTACAGAGAAAGGTTGAATAGGTTAGGACTTTATTCCCTGGAGCGTAGAAGAATGAGGGGAGATTTGATAGAGGTACAGAAAATTATGATGGGTATAGATAGAGTGAATGCAAGCAGGCTTTTTCCACTGAGGCAAGGGGAGAAAAAAACCAGAGGACATGGGTTAAGGGTGAGGTGGGAAAAGTTTAAAGGGAACATTAGTGGGGGCTTCTTCACACAGAGAGTGGTGGGAGTATGGAATGAGCCGCCAGACGAGGTGGTAAATGCGGGTTCTTTTTTAACATTTAAGAATAAATTGGACAGATACGTTGATGGGAGGTGTATGGAGGGATATGGTCCGTGTGCAGGTCAGTGGGCTAGGCAGAAAATGGTTCGGCACAGCCAAGAAGGGCCAAAAGGCCTGTTTCTGTGCTGTAGTTTCTATGGTTTCTATGGTTTCTATTTCTGATGCACATCCTCCTTATCATCTGATCTGTTTTAACTTTCCCTGTATAGTCCCGATGCAAGGTCTTGACCCAAATTGTCGCTCTTCCCACAGATACCGATTTCCTGCCACAGCCGCTGAGACCCATCAGCCGATTAGTTGTTGCTTCAAGCTCTGTGTAGTCATTTGCTTAATACCTCACTCCTACCCTGAGCTCTGCTTTAAAAACTGCAAACTCTCCACTCTTGCCCCACTTCTGATTAAGGGGTGCTGACCCAAAATATTGACTAATTTCTCTTTCTTCGGATGCTACTTGACTGGCTGATTTCTTCCAGTATTTCGTAAACACTAGAGTTTCTGATGATGCTGGAAATCCTGAGCAACGCACACTAAATTACTGGAGGAACTCACCAAGTCAGGCAGCACCGATGGAGGGGAATAAACAGTTGTGTTTTTGTGCTGAGACTATTCATCAGGACACATCAGGTCCTGATGAAGGATCTCAGCCTGAAATGTTGACTTTTTATTCTCTTCCATTGTTGCTGCCTGACTTGCTGAGTTTCTCCAGCATTTTGTGTGATTTGTTCCAGCATTACTGTTTTTAGTTCAGATTCCAGCATCTGCAGTTTTTTTTTCCTTTCCCTACTCAATTCAATTAATATTAAAACTGAAATGTATTTATTTTTAAAACTCCAGTGTAATTTTTTAATGTGCATATCATGAAGTCATGGAGTCATACAACATAGAAATGGGCCTTTGGCCTATCAAGTCCATGCTGATCCTTTTGCCCATTAAGACCCTGTCCTTTTCTAGTTAGCTATCTGTCTGAATGCCTCTTAACCATGGGTAATTGTATCCACCATCTCCTCTGGCTCTGTTCCACTTATCACCCATATCAATCGCCTCTCGGTTCATGTTTAATTCATGATGGGTGACATGGACCAAGGTGATTAGACAAGACAGGACAGGAATCAGATGGGGGAATGAGAATTTACAGCTGCCACTAAATATCATTAAGTGTTTTACAGCCAATTAAATCCATTTATAGTGTAGTCACTGTTGTTATTTGGAAAACAAAGCAATCAAATTCCAAACGGCAAGTTGTTACTAACATCTAAGATCCTCTTTTTAAGATGTATATTTATACAACATGTTTAATGTCCGATTCAGAAGATTCCAAAGTTCTTTACAACCAATGAAGTCTTTTTGAACTATTGTCACTTTTGTAGAGTGGGAAATGCAGTAGCCTATTTATATATACTGTAGTAAGTTACCACAAAGTGCACGATTAGGTCATCTGTTCTTTGAAAAAAGTTGAAAGGGACAGATATATTGAGCAGGAAGGAAATAAAATATTGGGCAAGACTTACCCTGCCTTTCTTCAGTTAAAACATCTCTCTCACTGACTTGAAAGAATATCTTGGGCTTTGGCTTTACATCTTTTCCAAAGGACGAACTCTGACGGTGTGGCACTCCTTCGGAATAGCACTGAAGTTTCAGCCAAGATATTTGCACTTAACGTCTCTGGAGCTGGATCTGAACCCACAGACTTCTGATTGTACGCCAACAATGACACTGCTGACAAGGTTTCTGACACAGAATCCCAGACTTGAATTCTCAGTGGGCTTGGGTTTATTTTGGTGTTGCTATTTGAAGTACTAGATTATGCCAACACCTGCAGCAAAAAAAGACTTTAGCATGTTCCATTGCCAGGTTGCGTTGCATTAACAGAATGCTCAGCCACTCACGAGGCAAAGGGATAGATCTTACTGTTTCTTCAAGAACTCAATGCCTTGGCATTTAGGATCCCAGTGGAGGAGTGTGAGTTGATGCTGTATATACACAGCAAGGTTTATTTTTAAAACAATTTTAGAAATAAAAATGGAATAACATTGAATCAAGGTCAGGAAAAACCTTTCTTCCCCAGCACTCACTGGGAATAGACTCTTGCTGCAATATGGGAAGTGTGAGTTGGAGCAAAACAAACTCACCTTCATGTGTCCACATATTACAGAATCAGAGCATTTCACAACGCAGGAGAAGTCATACGCGCATGTGAGCACATAAGTGGAGCTCATATGCATTGAGCAAGCAGAGGAAGCATTTGGGGCAGGCACATTAACAAAATTTGAAAGGTACTTGGACAGGTACATGGATAGGAAAAGTTCAGAGGGCCAAATGGGAGAAAATGGGACCAGCTTGTATGAGAACCTTGGCTGGCATGGAGTAAATGGGCCTAATGGCTTGTTTCTGTGCTTTATGATGGCATGACTCTAGATTAAGCCTACTCAAGCCAGCTTCAATGTTCCAATCAGATTACGAGCGATCTGATTTTAGCTACAACTCAGCATTTCTTTCTACATGGGATAACCTTTAACCCCCCCACCCCCACCCCACCACCTTATCAAGTATTTCTCTACCTCTGCCTTCAAAATATTCAGATGCTGCTTCCACTTCTTTTGGAGACATTCCAATGACTCATGATTCACTGAGCGAAAAGAGTTCTCCTCACCTCTGCCTTAAACAGGAAACCCTCATTTTTAGGCCACAGTCCTAGTTTCTCTCCAAGACCATAAAACATAGGAGCAGAATTATAGGAATCAGCCCTTCGAGTCTTTTCTACCATTCGATCAAGACTGTTTTATTTTCCCTCTCAACCCCATTCTCCTATCTTCTTCTCATAACTTTAATACCCTTTTTAGTTAAGAACCTGTCAACCTCCACCTTAAGTAAACTCATTGACTTGCCCTCCACAGCCATCCGTAACCTCTTGCTCTTCTAAACTCTATCAAGTTCAAGCCTAGACAGTCAAGCCTTGCATATAAAACTACTTTCTGTCTTTGTTTCCTTCTTTCTTTCCCACACAATGCAAGTGTGACTTCTCTGGCCCTATTTGACCTGGCAGAAATCCTCACCCAACTGAAAAAAATATATAGTGATGTTGTCCCATATTGGACTTTCATCTCCTGAAACAGCTTTGTTCCTTTGCCTACATCTCCACAGGATACGTATGCTTATTTTCCTTCCTCAAACCAAACATTACATACATCTCACTGCTTACAGAAGCACAGAGACAGAGCCAGGCTGGTTACACCTACTTGGCTGGGCCAAAGCCGGCTGACGGTCAGCCACCAGTTGCCTAGGGAACTGGCATTCCTCAGCCATTATTTCAGTCTGGACTTCTGCATATGTTTAACCAAGAACAGAAGTCCAAAGTGACTTGAAGGTCAAATATTGGAACCCTTTTCCAATGTTTGCACTCACCACTGGAACACAAAATTGCGGAGAGGGTCAGGATGAACTTCAAAGCCAGTCCCTCAGTGCAACAAGAGCAAGATTCAGATGGTGTGCTAATTTATTTAAACAGGGTCACAGACATGTCGCAAAGACAAGTGTTTGAATAACTTTAAATAAGTTGAAATTGTATTTAGCGTATAGGAGTGATTTATTTAATTTAAAGATATGTTTTTTCCACAGCTACTTAAATCAAGTTGAATAGTTTTCTATGTCCCTGACTATCAGGGAAGTAGCAGAACAGTTTATAAGTCTTTAGAAAAGCAGCAAACTGACAAAGACCATAGGAAATTGTGGGAGAAAGACCTCACAATTTACTGCACAAAGGCCTACCCATCTCTGTGAGCCCAATTTGCTTCATGGACCTCTTGCCAGGGGTTACACTCTCCCTGGTTACATCCATTCTATATATTTCTCTGTTGGGTGATTGACACAGTGCTACAAGAATTAAATCCTTTTGATATTTTGGATTTAATTAAAATAAATGGTTGTTCTTCTGCATCCTTTCCAAAGAGAGGACATTGGTGGCACCGGGGTTGTGGTTTTGCATTCCCTGTTTAAGGAGATTCTGAGGTCAGGTACAAAGTTCAAAGTTCAGAGTAAATTTATACCAATATATGCATTTACCATCTTTAGATTAGTTTTCTTGCAAGGAAAAAATACAACAGAATTTATGAAAAACTATATATAAACAATGACTAATGACAATTGTGAAAAAGAATACAAACACTACAAATAAAAAAATAATTCTGAGAGCATGAATTGTAAAGAGGCCTTGAAACTGAGCCTGGAGCTGATAGAATCAGTTCTGAGTAGTGTTGGTTGAAATTATCCATGCTGATTCAGGAGCCTGATGGTTGTAGCGTAATAACTGTTCCTGAACCTGGTGGTGTGGGACCTAAGGCTTCTGTACCTCCTGCCTGATGGTGGTAGCAAGAAGAAGGCTTTGGTCGGGACGGTGGGGGTCTTTGACAATGGATGCTGCATTCTTGTGGCAGCACTTCATGTAACTGTACTGACTGGTGGGGAGGGTTTTGCCTGTGATGGACTGGGCAGCTTCCACCACTTTCTGTAGCCTTTTCCATTCTTGGTCATTGGTGTTTCCATACTAGGCTGCAAAGCAACCAGTTAGGATACTCTCCATCTATAGAAGTTTGTCAACGTTTTTGGTGACATGCCAAGTTTACGTAAACTTCTAAGAAAGTAGAGGTGCTGTCATGTCTTGTTTATAATGACATTTATATTTGATACCACGATACACCCTCTAATATGTTTATGCTAAGGAATTTAAAACAACCGACCCTCTCCACTTCCATACCCTAATGAGGTTCAGACCTAGCTCACAGACCCAGGGTTCCATCCCACTGTAGTTGATAATCAGCTCTTCGGTTTTTCTGACGTTGAGTGACAGGTTGTTGGTGTTGCACCAGTGAATCAGATTTTCAATCTCCCTCCTATTTGCTGATTTGCCATCACCCTTGATTCGGCCAACAACTGTGCTGCTGTCAGCAAACTTAAGTATGGCATTGGAATTCCTGCCCAGAAAGGAAAAGCCATGGGTTTACCATCAGAGAGCAACAATATTGTCTGGGAAGTCTGGTCTGTTCATTTCCCTGCAGTCTAGATCCAGTGAAGTGAGAGGCTGTGGTAATTGGTGATTGATTTATTATCATCACAAGTATCAAGAAACACCGTGTGTACATGCCATTCAGGCAGACCTTTCCATATATAACTACATGTGATGGTGGAGGATTGGGAAAGTTGGAATGGTGGAGAGCTTGGGTTGGTGGCCAATTATCTGAATGTACTTGTGGGACAGAAAATACGTGAATTGACTTTGTGACAACCGGCGTATAGTTATAAAACATGATATAAATAATAGCAAGGTGTGAAATTGGCTGAGTTAAATGGTAGAATCTGGATGCTCACATTATGTGAAATTACAAGGTCATAAATATTAGACAGTACATTCCTAAAGTACATCTTAGTGTGCTAGTGGTTAAGAGAAGAGACATAATTAGTACTATATTTTACCTGGTGACTTCCTGTTGCATTGGTATACAAGTGCATACTACCCGCTTCCTCTCCCCAGTCATTTCCCTGTTGTACTAACTCCACACATTACTTCACTGAACAGGATCTGTTAGAAATGTTGGGACTTTTCCCATGAGGAAAGAGAACGAGGACCAGGGAAATGCAGAGATAGAGGAGAAGGTATCTGGAATAACATACACAAGTGCTGGAGGAACTCAGCAGGTCAGGTGGTATCTATGGACGGGAATGAACAATTTTCAGGGCCCTTCATCAGGACATGGAAAGAGCCTATGGTCTAGCTATGCTTTTCCATGTTCTTGTAGCTGAAACCAATTTGACACTCTCCTGTCAAATTTTTAGATCACTTGCTGAATCTTTGCAAACTTCTAAGTAAGTAAAGGCACTGCCATGCTTTCTTCGTAATTGCACTTATATGCTAGGCCCGGGACAGGTCCTGTGAAATGATAACTAAGGAATTTAAAGTTGCTGACCCTTTCCACCTCTGACCCTCTGATGAGGATTGACTCATGGACCTCAGGTTTCCTCCTTCTGCAGTCAATGATCAGCTCTTTGGTCTTGCTGATATCGAATAAGAGGTTGTTGTCATGGCACCACTCAGCCAGGTTTTCAATCTCTTCCCTATATGCTGATTCGTCACCATCTTTGTCTTGGCCTTTGACAGTGGTGTCGTCAGCAAGCTTGAATATGGTATTGGAGCTGTGCTTAGCCACATGCCCACAAGTGTAAAGTTAGTAGAGAGAGGGGGCTAAGCACACAGCCTTGTGGTGCACCTTTGCTGATGGAGATTGTGGAGGAGATGTTTTTGCCAATCGCCAATGACTGGGGTCTACAAGTGAAGAAATCAAGGATCCAATTGCATAAGTGGGTATTGAGGCTAACTAACTTTTTCTGTCACCTATCCTCCTCACATTTCTGTCAACTCTACGCTCCACTACACCGGGGTCGACTTTCAGTGGTCAATTAAGCTAACAGCATCTTTGAGATGTGGGAGGAAACTGGAGCATCTGGAAGAACCGGATGAAAATTCCACATGGATACCACTGGAAGTTAGGATTGAACCTGCCTCACTGGAGTTGTGAGATGTCAGGTCTGCTAGATGTGGCACTGTGCTGCTATTATCCACGTAGAGTAAATTCAATCTAAATTAATCCTTCTCCTTTTATTTGCATTTCTTGCTTTTATTTTAATCAGTGCTCCAGGAAATATGTCCCATTCTTAGAAGTTCTCCATAACTTGACAAGAACAAGTGTCGCTGTGGGATTCGTGCTGGGAAGATGGAGCAGGATCTATTCCAACAAATTTTTAATAATTATCAATTAATTGTTTGAATGAAAAGTTGTTATTCTCACTTGTAAACCCCTCCAGATTTTGAAAGGGATCTTCTTTCAGGTTTAAGGAGACTTTGCTTCATTAATGACTTAAACAGCGCAAATCCCATCCCTACTTGGAGAGGAGATGGTATGGCAAGTAACACTAGCTGGCCGACTCAGGTGCTACAGAGGCTGGCAGTTACAGAGTCTTACAGTTATACAGCCCTGGGCCATGCCATTCGGCCCATCATGTCCATGGTGAGCATTGTATGTTCGGGCAAGATGTGGAGTAGGGAGGAGATGAGCTAATGAATTAGGATGAAGGTATGTTTAATAACTAAAAAGCTGGGATACTGCAGACTGGCGTATTGCAGCTCCAGATTGGCTGAGTGAATTTGGGAGCTTGGGTCTATTAGTCCCAATTCAGTAGTCTGGGCCACTTTTCAAACAGTAGCACCCATGAGATGGTGCACAGTTTGGTTGATTAATTGGCCACTGTAAGTTGTCTTTATACCAGGATGCTGCCTTGACTAGAGAGCACATCTTGTGTGGAAAGATTGAGCGAGCTAGGGCTTCCCTCTTTGGAGTGAAAGCAGATGAGAGGCAGCTTGATAGAGGTACTGTATATAAGAGGCATAGATAGAGTAGACAGCAGGGTGGCAACGAATAATGCCAAAGGACGTTCTTTTAAGGTGCACGGGGGAAAAGTGCAGGGGAGATGTGAGAAGTAGATTTTTTACACAGAGCGTGTTAAGTGCCTGGAAAGCACTGCTGTGGGGTTGGTAGTAGAGCCTGATATGTTAGGGACATTTAAGAGACTCTCAGAAAGGCACATTGATGAAAGAAAAGTGGCAAATTATGGGCTATGTTGGAGGGAGGGGTTAGATTGATCCTGGAGTAGATTTATATACATCAGCACAACATTGTGGGCTGAAGGGGCCTGTGCTATGTTCCATGTTCTAATATGTAGGTGGGTGGCGGAATCTGGCTGATGAGAAAATGAGGATGAATGTAGGATAAATGGGTGGTTGATGTTTGGCATAGTCTTGATGGGCTGAAGGGCCTGATGCAGGGCTGTATCTCTCCCTGATTCCGTTCCAGGAAAAGCGGAGCAAGAACATGTAAAGCAGACGCCCACTGCGTCTTATCATATTGTGAAATAATTGATTTACTGCAGGCAATAAAAACACCTGCTACTGAAGGACTTACCCAGCAACCGACACGGTGACATGTCCACAGCGCATTCTGAAACTCCTCTCGGCCTCCAAGAACAGAGGCAGTGCCTACTTTAATAGAAGCCCGTTGCACCAGATTACCCCGGCTTTTCGTCAAACATACATATTCACACACGTGTAATCAATGCGCATCAGCATGCTGGAAAATGACACACGAAGCAGAAAAGGCAAACACTGTGTAACGTTGTTGCAGCTACCACAGAACACCGTGTTTATAAAGGGCACGGGGTGATTGTGACACATCTGACACCATCGATTTATCCACTCCCTGCAGTTAGAAACTGCACAGAACCAGACAATAAAAATATCTACAGCAATTATATTGTTGTCTGTGCACAGTGTGTGACCTGGTGCCCGCAGAGAATCTGCTCCTTACTTTCTTTCTATTCATGGTTAAAGCTAATTGAAAATTCAGCATGGGAACTGGTGTGAGGAATTCTTTATATTGCCTGGTTCTGAACACAAAAGCCCCCACAAAGGCCAGGAAACAGAGATTCTGGCACCTGCGTTTGGACGTGTGTTAAAATGTGTGTAATTTGCACCACACATACAAGTACAGGAGCCTATGTACAATGCAGATTCAAAATGGTTTGTTGTCATTCTTTAGCACACGAGTGTATAGGCGAACAAATTCCAGACCTGATGCTGCATAAAAAACACAATAGGCATAAAGAACCAAGAAAAATATCAATAAGAAATTCACAATAATTAGAAATATTAAAGCAATCCTATAAAATATATTGTACATTGATTCTATATAGATAAAGTGACTTGCTGATACGGAGAGTGGGGGTGATTATGGTGCAGTAGTTTAATGGGTGGAGGTATTGATCAGCCAGACAGGTAGGGGGAAGTTACTGGTTCTGAGTCTAGTGGACCTGGTGTGGATGAGTCTAGTGGTGATGGTGTGGATGAGTCCAGTGGTCCTGGTGTGGATGAGTCTCGTGGTGATGGTGTGGATGAGTCTGGTGGTCCTGGTGTGGATGTGTCTAGTGGTCCTGGTGTGGATGAGTCTAGTGGTCCTGGTGTGGATGGGTCTAGTGGTCCTGGTGTGGATGTGTCTAGTGGTCCACATGTAGATTAGTCTGGTGGTCCTGGTGTGGATGTGTCTAGTGGTCCTGGTGTGGATGTGTCTAGTGGTCCTGGTCTGGATGAATCTAGTGGTCCTGGTGTGGATGTGTCTAGTGGTTCTGGTGTGGATGAGTCTAGTGGTCCAGGTGTGGATGAGTCCAGTGGTCCTGGTGTGGATGAGTCCAGTGGTCCTGGTGTGGATGAGTCTAGTGGTCCAGGTGTGGATGAATCTAGTGGTCCTGGTGTGGATGTGTCTTGTGGTCCTGGTGTGGATGAGTCTAGTGGTCCTGGTGTGGATGAGTCTAGTGGTCCTGGTGTGGATGTGTCTAGTGGTCCTGGTGTGGATGAGTCTAGTGATGATGGTGTGGATGAGTCTAGTGGTCCTGGTGTGGATGAGTCTAGTGGTCCTGGTGTGGATGAGTCTAGTGGTCCTGGTGTGGATGAGTCTAGCGGTCCTGGTGTGGATGAGTCTAGTGGTCCTGGTGTGGATGAGTCCAGTGGTCCTGGTGTGGATGAGTCTAGTGGTCCTGGTGTGGATGTGTCTAGTGGTCCTGGTGTGGATGAGTCTAGTGGTCCAGGTGTGGATGTGTCTAGTGATCCTGGTGTGGATGAGTCTAGTGGTGATGGTGCGGATGAATCTAGTGGTCCTGGTGTGGATGAGTCTAGTGGTCCTGGTGTGGATGAGTCTAGTGGTCCTGGTGTGGATGAGTCTAGTGGTCCAGGTGTGGATGTGTCTAGTGGTCCTGGTGTGGATGAGTCTAGTGGTCCAGGTGTGGATGTGTCTAGTGATCCTGGTGTGGATGAGTCTAGTGGTGATGGTGCGGATGAATCTAGTGGTCCTGGTGTGGATGAGTCTAGTGGTCCTGGTGTGGATGAGTCTAGTGGTCCTGGTGTGGATGAGTCCAGTGGTCCTGGTGTGGATGAGTCTAGTGGTGATGGTGTGGATGAGTCTAGTGGTCCTGGTGTGGATGAGTCTGGTGGTCCTGGTGTGGATGTGTCTAGTGGTCCTGGTGTGGATGTGTCTCGTGGTCCTGGTGTGGATGAGTCTATTGGTCCTGGTGTGGAAGAGTCTAGTGGTCCTGGTGTGGATGTGTCTAGTGGTCCTGGTGTGGATGTGTCTAGTGGTGATGGTGTGGATGAGTCTAGTGGTCCAGGTGTGGATGAGTCTAGTGGTCCTGGTGTGGATGAGTCCAGTGGTGATGGTGTGGATGAGTCTAGTGGTCCTGGTGTGGATGAGTCTGGTGGTCCTGGTGTGGATGTGTCTCGTGGTCCTGGTGTGGATGAGTCTATTGGTCCTGGTGTGGATGAGTCTAGTGGTCCTGGTGTGGATGTGTCTAGTGGTGATGGTGTGGATGAGTCTAGTGGTCCTGGTGTGGATGAGTCTAGTGGTGATGGTGTGGATGAGTCTAGTGGTCCAGGTGTGGATGTGTCTAGCGGTCCTGGTGTGGATGAGTCTGGTGGACCTGGTGTGGCTGAGTCTAGCGGTCCTGGTGTGGATGAGTCTAGCGGTCCTGGTGTGGATGAGTCTAGTGGTCCTGGTGTGGATGAGTCTAGTGGTCCTGGTGTGGATGAGTCTAGTGGTCCAGGTGTGGATGTGTCTAGTGATCCTGGTGTGGATGAGTCTAGTGGTGATGGTGCGGATGAATCTAGTGGTCCTGGTGTGGATGAGTCTAGTGGTCCTGGTGTGGATGAGTCCAGTGGTGATGGTGTGGATGAGTCTAGTGGTCCTGGTGTGGATGAGTCTGGTGGTCCTGGTGTGGATGTGTCTAGTGGTCCTGGTGTGGATGTGTCTCGTGGTCCTGGTGTGGATGAGTCTATTGGTCCTGGTGTGGAAGAGTCTAGTGGTCCTGGTGTGGATGTGTCTAGTGGTCCTGGTGTGGATGTGTCTAGTGGTGATGGTGTGGATGAGTCTAGTGGTCCAGGTGTGGATGAGTCTAGTGGTCCTGGTGTGGATGAGTCCAGTGGTGATGGTGTGGATGAGTCTAGTGGTCCTGGTGTGGATGAGTCTGGTGGTCCTGGTGTGGATGTGTCTAGTGGTCCTGGTGTGGATGTGTCTCGTGGTCCTGGTGTGGATGAGTCTATTGGTCCTGGTGTGGATGAGTCTAGTGGTCCTGGTGTGGATGTGTCTAGTGGTGATGGTGTGGATGAGTCTAGTGGTCCTGGTGTGGATGAGTCTAGTGGTGATGGTGTGGATGAGTCTAGTGGTCCAGGTGTGGATGTGTCTAGCGGTCCTGGTGTGGATGAGTCTGGTGGACCTGGTGTGGATGAGTCTAGCGGTCCTGGTGTGGATGAGTCTAGCGGTCCTGGTGTGGATGAGTCTAGTGGTCCTGGTGTGGATGAGTCTAGTGGTCCTGGTGTGGATGAGTCTAGTGGTCCTGGTGTGGATGAGTCTAGTGGTGATGGTGTGGATGAGTCTAGTGGTGATGGTGTGGATGAGTCTAGTGGTCCTGGTGTGGATGAGTCTGGTGGTCCTGTTGTGGATATTGTGTACACTGCCCACTTATGTACCTATTCAGCTGGACTTGAGATCTGGATCTTATGGGGGAAAAGCCAGACAAAATTATACTGAAAGTCCTCAATCCAGAAATATCATAAATAGGGCTTTATTTAATTTACGGACAGTGGTACAAAAATAACATTAAAACATTCAGTTTCTATTGTCTCCCACCTAAATTTTTTTCCTTTGACAATATAGTTCATAATATAAACCATTCATCTTGCTTTCAGAAACTGACTTTCAAAAAGCAGTTATTCCACAAGGGCTACCGACTAATCGAATTCGTTTCCAGAAATGTTATAGAATTCACTATTCAATGACATGGCATGAAAGTCAAGAAAACACGGATTAGTGAAAATGTTGGTGACAGTGGAAGATTATAAATGTACAGATATTATTTATTGTCAATATCAATTTAGATGCAACTTATTACAGATGCTAAAATTTGATATCAATTTCTTTGCCAAAAATAATAACCATTTAAACACTCCTAAAATAACCCCAAAATAAATATTAATTGTAACAGTCACCTAGGACAGAATACAACTACATTGTGATCCTTAAAATGCTGTGAAATTGGAAATTGCAAGCTCCTTTTGCATGTCCCTGCAAATTTTTCATAAGGTTATATGGTGCAGAAACATTCCTTTTGGTCCAACCAGACTATAAAGACATTTATCGACACATGTATATGATGCATTTCATAAGACTATGACACTGCAGAATTAGGCCATTCGTCCCATCGAGTCTGCTCCGCTATTCTATCATGGCTGATTTATCAAACAGCCCCACCAAGCCTGCAGGCAACAGGAGGAGGGTTTGGCATGGGGCTAGTAACCCCATCCCGCAAAAACCCTGTGCTAAAGAAATGGCAATCTCCAAAGACCTTGTCCCTGGGAGAGGAAGGATACACTAGGAAAATGAGCTATACCCAGAGACAACATGCAGAACTGGCTCAAGACAGAGGGCTCTGATGAGCTACTGTCAATGGTCAATGCCCCTGTAGGGGTGATGGCGTAAAGGAGGGAAGATAAAGGATTTATCAAACACAAGAGGAGACTCAAATGGAGAATTTAAAAATTAGCTTAATTTGTCACATGTACATCAAAACAATGACGCATACAGTGAAATGCATTGTTTACATCAAATTAATCAGTGAGTATTGTACTGGGCAGCCCATAAATGGCATCATGCTTCCGGCGCAAACATACCACTAGCCCTAACCTGTACGTCTTTGGAATGAGGGTGGAAACCCATGCGGCCACAGGGAGAATGTACAGAGTCCTTATAGGTAGCAGTGGAAATCGAACCCTGATTGGTGATCGCTGGCACTGTAAAATGATGTGCTAACTGCTACGCTACATTCTCATCCCATGTTACGCAGAGATTTACCAATTGTAACTGCTTTCCGTCATTTGAGACGTAGATCGGGTGGACAGCCAGAGGCATTTTCCCCAGGGCAGAAATTGGTTACACAAGGGGACATAAGTTTAAGGTGATAGGAGGGAAGTATCACCATATGTCAGAGATAAGTTTTTTTTTACAGAGGGTGGAAGGTGCATGCAAAGCCCTGCTGGGGTGGTAGAGTCATTAGGGACATTTAAGAGACCCTTAGATAGGCAGATGAATGAGAGAAAAGCAGAGGGCTATGTAGGAGGGAAGAATTAGAGAGATCTTAGAGTAAGTTAAAAGATCAGCACAACATCGTGGTCTGAAGGGCTTGTACTGTGCTGTTGTGTGCAATGTTCTTTTAACAGTTATTTTAAACATTTTGCAAGTGTTCTTGAGGTGGTGTGGCAACACATGCAAAAAGCCAAAATGTGGCTGAAATGAAAGCATTTCTAGTTTATTGAGATTAGGAAGTTTTAGAGAGCTACCCTCAGATCTCACACATAATTTGGTTATGAAATGCTAACACATCTCACTCTTGAAGATACACCCAGGCCAAAAGTTTCCATTCTGGGTGTAATTAGCAATCTGAATGCAAATTGATCTCAAATTTGCCCTAATTCTCAGAAGTGTTTAATTTACTGAAGTTGCTGTCATTAGCATATAACGAAACATGGGATCTTCCATGAGACAGCAGAATCAGGCACCGACTTGGAACATGATTTAAAAATAGATGCCATTAAAACTCTTCATTCATCTATTTAAGAGTGATTAACTGGCTTCAGTGTTATTATAACTGAAAACCATTTATCACTAAAAACGCTTTTAAATTGAGGGTCTAGTCTGATTTTAAAGAATTATAATGAGTTTAAAACACAAGAGATTCTGCAGATGCTGGAAAACCAGTGCAACACACACAAAAACGTTGGAAGAACTCTGTGGGTCAAGCAGCGTCTATGGAGAGGAATAAACTGTCGATGTTTCAGCACTGATGAAGGGTCTTGATCTGAAATGTTGACTTCTTATTCCTGTTCATAGATGCTGCCCGACCTGTAAAGTTCCTCCAGCATTCTATGTTGCAATATGTCTGAAATATGTAGAAGGTCCCTAGTAATTAATAGAAAAATAATGTAAGTGAAAGTAAATACCACCTTTTGTTAGTGAATTTCTTCAGGGTAAAGCTTAATCTTTGTAGCCTCCTTGGACATTTGTAATAATATCTAACTCAACCAGTAATGCAGAGATATGAATCACCGAGTATAGGCAGAAGTTCAACCAACCCTGGCAGGAAGGGAATTTAAGCTCACTTAATCAAATAATTTGGAATTTAAATTCAGTTTTTGTAAAGGCGACCATGAAACTTCCTGATTGTCACAAAATGAAAGCATCATCTGTTTCACTTCTGCGGAAGGAAATTTGCAGTCCTCACCCAGTCTGGTCTAAATGTAATCTCACAAATGTTTCTTAACTGCCTCTGAAATTATTTGGCAAGTCAATGAATCCAAGGACAATAAGGGTGGGCGATCAATGCGACCTTGCCAGCAACTCATTCTCATGAATGAATATTTATTTATTTTATTTATTGAGATACAGCACAGAATAGGCCCTTCTGGCCCTTCCAGCCACACTGCCCAGCAATCCCCGATCCTAGCCTATTCACAGGTCAATTTACAATAACCAATTAACCTACCAATCAGTAGGTCTTTGGACTGTGGGAGGAAACCGGGGCACCCAGAGGAAACCCACACAGTCATGGGGAAAACGTACAAACTCCTCACAGGCAGCAGAGGGAATGGAGCATAGGTACTAACCACTATGCCACCTTGCAGACCTTAAATATCAATGAAACCTATCAAATATTGAACGACTAGATAGAGTGGACATGGAGAGGATGTTTCCTATAGTGGGGGGAGTCTAAAATCAGAGGGCACAGCCTCTGAATAGAAGGATGTCACTTTACAACAAAGATGAGGAGGAATCTCTTTTGCCAGAGAGAGGTTAATCTGTGGAATCCATTGCTGCAGACAGTTATGGAGGCAAAGTCATTGGGTATACTTAAAGCAGAGGTTGACAGTTCTTGTTTGGTAAGGACGTTATGGGGAGAGGACTGGAGAATGGGGATGAGAGGGAAAAACATTTGGGAGTGATGGAATGGCAGAGCAGATGACAGGCCGAGCGGCCTAATTTTGCTCCTATGACTTTTGGTCTTATGGTCTGATAGGAAGAAGATAATAATGCACAAAGAGCTGAACAGGGAGTAGCAGTTTGTTTGGCAGTTTCTTGTTTCAGAATGGATTCTAGTGCAAAGTTTTATAAACCAAAGTTTTTCAAAGTTCAAATTAAACTTATTATCAAAGTACATATATATGTCACCATTTTTTACCCTAAAATTCATTATCTTGTACAAAGAACAAAGAAATACAATAGAATCAATGAAAACTACGTACAAAGACAACCAATGTGCAAAAAAGACAAATTGTGCATATATGAGAAAGCAACAATAATTATTAAATAATACATGTCGACCTTCTATAATCCGGCACCATTGGGACCTGAGGAGTGCTGGATTAGCGAAAATGCTGAATTACAGAAGGATCACATTAAGGAGAACCGCCTCACCATACCTTTAAAATATCATGTAAATCAGTACAAGTTAGATAATAGTGAAACAGAAATATTAAATGAATAGCAAGTGAAATTTTAATGAAGTAATATACTGTACAGGCACAGATAAAATAAAGGGTACAGGTAAATGTACAGGAATTAACTTATACAGAACAGTTGAGCACTTCTGCTTCTAAAGTGAAACATTTAATATACCTTCAGGCAAAGTTACATGTCTGCTAGCGTGAGGTTGTCAGGATCATCAACATCTTCATCTTGAAAAATGAGTGAAGCATCAGGAACTGGTGCTGAAACTGGCACAACAGTTTCTTCAAATATTGTTGATGTTGGTGGCAGCACATCTGGATGAGCAGAAGCAGAAGTCGGAGAAAGGACGTCTTCTATACGCCACATTTCACGCGACCGCCAGTCAGCCAGGGATTCGGCGCTGGGCTCTTCCCTCTTCACTCGCAGTTACTGAGGGAATCCTCATTAGTTTCTTTTCCTCCGCTTAGTAATATGCTTAAATTCAGCGGGTCGCCACATCTGATCTGAGGTCGCAGGCAGAAGAGAACGGAGAGCCAATGGAGTGCCGGCCGAGTGACGCCGAAGGGCAGTGCGTGACTGCCGGCTGGTGTGCGAGAAGGCGGACCGGCCTAGCGTGCGCCAGCTCCCCCGGTGCTGGTGGGTGCCGGCCGGCCGCGCCTCACACAAGTGATATTAATAAATGCAGAAAAACAAGCAGGAATCCCCCATCTGTGCTTACAAGAGCGCGCCAACACGTGAACAGATCTAGCACAACCAAAATGATGCGCAGCTGATTGGTACGGTGGCCCGGGAAATCTTAAATTACAGTTACGCAGAAAATTTGAAATCAGTGCCGAATTACCAAAGGAACCGGATTACAGGTACTCGGATTAGTGAAGGTCAACCTGTGTTGATAAATATTAATAAATAAACAAATAATACTGAGAACTTTATTTCAGAGTCCTTGAAAGTGAGTCCATAGGTTGTGGAATCAGTTCAATGTTGAGGTGAGTGAAGTTATCCAAACTGGTCCAGAAACCTCACGGTTAATAAGGGAAATAACCTAATGGTGTGGGACCCAAGGTTCCTGCACCTTCTTCCTAAGAAGGGAGCAATAGACAACCAGTGCATTTTATGACAGGAACTTGATTTTATTTTAGATTAATGTTTGTAATTCCTCAGTGACCGGTGTTTTCTGCTGGTGAATTGTACCAGAGGTACCAGTTCAAACCAGTCAGAACTCCAGAAATGTATGAATCGCCTTATTGGGAAGTCCTGGAATCTGAGACTGTTGGAAATGCAGATTAGCATCAGAGCAGCAAACAATAGCAGGAAAGGCAAACTGCGACCAGATTCTACCATCCCTTTCGAACATTCTATACTCTATTAGTAAAGAAACAAACAATTAAACCCTCTTGTAAACATTTGGATAATACAATTAAAAGTGACAATGGGATTGTCATGTTTTCTAGTAGTTACTCCATTGACTGCCAGCAGTCCAGTGAAACACCCTTTCTCATTATAAACTTCCCTGCTGATGCTTTATTCAGCTTCACATTCAGATTTATTTAACACATATACATGGAAGCATACGATGAAATGCTTCATCTGTGTTAACAACCAACACACCTAACGATGTTCTGGGGGCAGCCCACAAGTGACACTACACATTCTGGCACCAACAATGCTCAGCCGAAGAACATGGAACACAACAAAAAAAAACAGAACAAAAGCAAAACAGCAATAAACAACAAAACAACAACAGCAAAACAACCCACCCTCAGACACATTATCAAAGTGAGTGGGCAGAAAATGGCTGGCTGCGCTAATGTCTTGATTATCCCTAGAGAGTGAAAGTCACTGTGATATGGATTCAAAGCTGCATTAGACACTTAATGAATTATCAACTGCATTTTAGCACATGGGTTTGTCCTGGTCGTTTTGTAGCCAATAACCATTAGTTGACAATGATCAATAACCCAATACTAATAACAATTCCAATATTATCACAGCTCATGTTCATTCTCATTGTAATAGACCAGGCATTTATGAGACAGAATAAGTTATTTCAACATTTTCCTGGTTGTGATCTGCAGTCTTTCTACTCAGTTATCTGTAACATTGGAGTGAAGGAGATTCAGGGGTGTATAAAATCATGATGGTCATAGGCAGGGTTGGGGAATCGAGAACTAGATAGGTTTAGGGTGAGAGGGAAAAGATTTGATAGGACCCCGAGGAGCAACTTTATCGCACAGAAGGTGGTACGTATATCTAATGAGCTGCCAGAGGAAGTGGTTGAGGCAGGTACAATAACAATGTTTAAAAGACATTTGGACTGGTATGTAGATAGGAACACTTTAGAGGGATGTGGGCCAAATGCAGATGAAAGAAGACTAGTTTAGTTGGGCATCTTGGTCGGAAAGGATGAGTTGTACCGAAAGTCCTGTTTCCGTGTTGTGTAACTCCATGCCCAACGTTAAAATATGTTGGGTGTAGCTGTGGTTCTGTTGATAGCGTTCACTTATCTTGAGTCAGATGTGGGTTCTAGCTCCACCCAAAGATATGACTGTAAAAAATCTAAATGGCAAAGTTAAGGGGGTGATATACCATGGAAGGGGTGTCATGTTCTTGCAATAGAAGTTGTTCCGGTGCTATTTCAAAGAAATCAACAACATAATCAATAATTATTCATTAAATTATCATCAGTAAAGAACATAATAGAATAAAATTTTAATGATTCAATTGCACAATACTGTAGAATAAAGGAGTATCTGAAATGTCTAAATAACGTCAACCAAACTCATTGCTAGCAAGTTTTCTGAGCCAAATGCATTCACCACAAGTGGTCTTTTTGGGATACGTTTTCACATAAAGAGATCTTCCACCACAGGAGAATGGGAACTTTCAAGAGGTTCCCTCGGTATAGCAAGAAATGCTCTGAGATCTGTGATGAGAAAATGTCCACCAAAAATCTGTGAAGATTTAGGGAGCATTTTGGTGGGAAATAGTTTTTTTTCAATTTAGACACAAGCACTTAAGCACTCATAGCAAACTGTAGGCAATATTTGTTTTACTAAATTCTTTGACAGTAGTCATTCACTGTCAGTGTGAAGGCCAGGTGTACCAAATGAAATCAATCTATATCTATAGGCTGGTGGTTAATCATGACAAGTACAAATCTGGAGGAAGCCTTACAGTTCTTTATATATTTAACATTCTTTTAAAAGAAGATTTGCACTAAAATAGATTTTGTAGCTCTGTAACTGTTTTAAATTCATCTTGAAACATCTTGAGTTAGAATTTCACCTTTCGTTGTGTATGTGAACCATGCAATGTTTCAACATCTGTAAGATGTACACTGCTTCCAGAATTTGGTTCCTTGTGAAGACAATAGAGTAAAGTTTCAGAAACGTAATGCAATATAGAGTCACCACCATATGATGTGTTTAGCGCTGGAATCAAAGTCAAATGGCCACGCTATCATCTCAAAAGACAGAAGACCATTAGACATAGGAGCAGAGTAAGTCCATTTGGCCCATCGAGTCTGCTCCGCCATTCCATCATGGTTGACTTATTAGCCTCCTCAACCCCGTTCTCTGCCTTCTCCCTTCTTGTTTGACCCCCTTACTAAACAAGAACCTATCAACCTAATGTCCATGGCAATGAATTCCACAAATACATCACCCTCTGGCTAAAGAAATTCCTCCTCATCGCTGTTGTAAAGGGCCGTCCTTCTATTCTAAGGCTGTGCCTTCTAGTCCTAGACTCCCCCACAATAAGAAACATCCTCTCCATGTCCACTCTAAGTCCTTCAATATTCAATAGCTTTCAATGAGATCCTTCTCATTCTTCTAAGCTTCTGCGAGTACAGGTGCAGAAACATTAAGCACTCCCCATACGTTAACCCATTCATTCCCAAGCACTTTTATTATCTGCAATATGACCAAATTAGCAGACTGTTGCTTCCCACTGTTACAGAAAGCACATTTCTAAAAGACTTCTTCATGATAGAGGAGATCTTTGAAATGTACTAAACATGTGCTGGATCAGCATTTCACTCGGAGTTCCACATGTTTATTAAGCCTCATGGGATAGGAGGAATCTCATCCTTCGTCCCTGTCCCTTGTGGTGACTATGGGTTGTGGGTGCAATGCTAAATCTTTTACACCCGAAGGGTGGTCAGTATATGGAATGAGCTGTCAGAGGAAATGTGTGAATCAGGTACAGAAACAACATTTAAAAGGTGCATGGATATGGGCCAGACAAAGGCACATGGGACTCACTTAGAAGGAAATCTTGGTCGACATTGATCAGTAGGGTCAAAAGGCCCACTTGCATGCTGTATGACTCTATAAGTAGCCTGAGTTCTGCCTCAATGGGAGAAGAAAAATTGGCCAGGGTCTTCACTGTTGATTGAAATAATGACAACGGAATGAAACTTGCCAGTCATGTACTGCGCAAAATACATTTAATCTTGCATTTAATTCTCTTGCAGTGACCGTGTTAATGCTAAGTCTGTGGGCTATGGTTTTTGATGTGGACTGTAGATTTTGATGGACTCTAGATCAAGGGCTCTGTGGGGGCCTTGGTATTACTTCCATGGATGGTGGAGAGGTGTCCGTGCTTTTGCTGGAGCAAGTAGGGGGAGGGAAAGGGTCAATGCTTTTTCTGCTGCTTGTGTGTGGGAGGGGGAAGGGGGGCTTTGGGGTTCTGACATTTCTAACATTGGGTTCTTCCTGTTTTGTGGATCTCTGCAAAGAGTAAGAATTTCAGGTTGTATATTGTATAGATTCTCAGATATTAAATTGAACCATTGAGATCATATAACCATATAACCATTTAACAATTACAGCACGGAAACAGGCCATCTCGGCCCTTCTAGTCCGTGCTGAACTCTTACTCTAACCTAGTCCCACCGGCCTGCACTCAGCCCATAACCCTCTGTTCCTTTCCTGTCCATATAGCTATCCAATTTAACCTTAAATGACAACATTGAACCTGCCTCGACCACTTCTGCTGGAAGCTCGTTCCACACAGATAACACTCTCTGAATAAAGAAGTTCCCCTTCATGTTACCCCTAAATTTTTGCCCCCTAACTCTCAACTCATGTCCTCTTGTTTGAATCTCCCCCACTCTCAATGGAAAAGGCCTATCCACTTCAACTCTATCTATCCCCCTCATAATTTTACATACCTCTATCAAGTCCCCTCTCAACCTTCTACACTCCAAAGAATAAAGACCCAACTTGTTCAACCATCCCCTCAGAAGTGCTTTCCAAATTTCAGCCCCGTATCCTATCCGTATGTGTGAAAACTGGTTTCTGTGTCTCCACTCTTCTAGCAGAGATTACACTTCATTACCTGTAAAACGTTCTGAGCTCACAGGAAGGTTTGTATAATCACAGGATAAACTTTCTTAAAGTTATATTGCCTGACCTAATTATGCACTTACCTGGATGAGCACAGCACTAACAACATACAAGAAGCTTGATATCATTTACACCAAAGCTGTACTTTTGACTAATACACAGCCATCAACCTAAATCTCCCAGCTCTGCACTATCAGCTTCTGAATGCATCATCTACGAAATACGTCGCAGCTACCTACCCAGGTTACTCTGACAGGGTCTCCCAATCCAGCAACTTCTACGACAAAGAAGGATTGGGACGCCAAATGCACTAGAACATCACTAGCCATGAAAAACAGTAAGTGCTAGAAACATTGAGAGTTTTAATGTTGCTGTTTAACTTTCTCTCTTTCTCTCCCCCCTCCCCCCCTTCACCTTCCCCAACTGCCTTCATTAACCTACCAATCAGATAAAAAGTGGATTGCTCCCTCCCTCTGTAATTCCCTTGTTCATTTATCCCTTCCCAATAATCTCCCACCTGGCATTTATCCCTGTAAGCAGCAGAAGTGCCACAGCAAGAAAAGAAACAAAATAAAATAATGATGTTCTACGAGCCTGTGGTGGCCAGTGCTATCATGTTTGCTGTTGTGTGCTGGGACAGCAGGCTGAGGGTAGCAGCCAACAGAATCAACAAACTCATCCGTAAGGCCAGTGATGTTGTGGGGATGGAACTGGACTCTCTGACAGTGGTGTCAGAAAAGAGGATGCTGTCCAAGTTGCATGCCATCTCAGACAATGTCTCCCATCCACTACATAATGTACTGGTTGGGCACAGGAGTACATTCAGCCAGAGACTCATTCCTCCGAGATGCAACACTGAGCGTCATAGGAAGTCATTCCTGCCTGTGGCCATCAAACTTTACAACTCCTCCCTTGGAGGATCAGACACCCTGAGCCAATAGGCTGGTCCTGGACTTACTTCCTGGCATAACTTACATATTATTATTTAATTATTTATGGTTTTATATTGCTATATCTATACTCTATTCTTGGTTGGTGCAACTGTAACGAAACCCAATTTCCCTCGGAATCAATAAGGTATGACTATGACTATGACTATAATAATAAATAAATAAGTCAATCAATTACAGTACAATTGGCCCTCCTTATCCACGGGGGATTGGTTCCGGGACCCCCTGCGGATACCAAAAAACGCAAATGCTCAAGTCCATTATATAAAACAGCCCAGTATTTACATATAACCTATGCACATCCTCCCGTATACTTTAAGTCATCTCTAGATTACTTATAAAACCTAATGCAATGTAAATGCTATGTAAGTAGTTGTTATACTGTATTGTTTAAGGAATAATGACAAGAAAATATGCTCAGACGAGTGTTGGAGAGAGAACTTCTGGGTTTTCCCGATCCGTGGTTGGTTGAATCCATGCATGCGGAACCCACGGATAAGGAGGGCAGACTGTATATGTGTATTGAATAGATTAAAAATCATGCAAAAAACAGAAATACTATATATTAAAAAAGTGAGGTAGTGTCCAAGGGTTCAATGTCCATTTAGGAATTGGACGGTAGACGTGAAGAAGCTGTTCCTGAATAGCTGAGTGTGTGCCTTCAGGCTTCTATACCTTCTACCTGATGGTAACAGTGAGAAAAGGACACACCCTGGGTGCTGGAGGTCCTTAATAATGGACGCTGCATTTCTGAGACATTGCTCCCTGAAGATGTCCTGGGTACTTTGTAGGCTTATACCCAAGATGGAGTCGACTAAATTTATAACCCTCTGCAGCTTCTTTTGGTCCTGTGCAGTAGCCCCCCCCAATACCAGACAGTGATGCAGCCTGTCAGAATGCTCTCCATGGTACATGAATAAAAGTTTTTGTGTGTATTTGTTGACATACCAAATCTCTTCAAACTCCTAATGAAGTATAGCACTGTCTTGCCTTCCTTCTAACTGCGTTGATATGTTGGGACCAAGTTAGATCCTTAGAGATCTTGACAGTCAGGAACCTGAAAATGCTCATTCTCTCCACTTCAGATGCCTCTATGAGGATTAGTATGTGTTCCTTTGCCTTACCATTCCTGAAGTCCACAATCAGTTCTTTCATCTTACTGACATTGAGTGCCAGGTTGTTGCTGCAGCACCACTCCACTAGTTGGCATATCTCACTCCTCATGCCCTCTTGTTACCACCTGAGATTCTACCAACAATGGTTGTATCATCAGTAAATTTATAGATGATATTTGAGCTCTGTCTAGCCACACAATCATGGGTATAGAGAGAGTAGAACACATACCCCTGAGGTGCACTAGTGTTGATCATCAACAAGTAAGAGATGTTATCACTAATCCACACAGACTGTGGTCTTCCAGTTAGGAAGTCAAGGATCCATTTGCAGAGGGAGGTACAGAGACACTGTTCGGCAACTTCTCAATCAGGATTTTAACCTTGTTATCAATTCTATTATCCTGCTTGTTCCCCATAACCTTACTCTCCGATAGCCTAAAATACATTTCTTAGTCATTATTATATTCAGCCTTGCGCCATGTCAAATTCCAGAAGGATTCTTGACTTATTAAATGGTAAACTTCTTACTTTGAAACTGTGCCTCCATGTTCAAGGTTTCTTCAGGAAGGGAGACATCCTTTCAGCAGCCACTTTGTTTGTTTGTTTATTTATTTGATTGTTTTTATTGAGGTACAATGCAGAGCAGGTCTTTCTGGCCCTTCGAGCTGAGCCACTCAACAACCACCCCACCCCCACTCCCGATTTAACCCTAGCCTTATCATGGGACAACTTACAATGACTAATTAACCTACCAGCAAGTACATCTTTGGACTGGGGAGGAAACCCACATGGTCATGGTGAGAACGTACGAACTTCTTACAGACAGTGGTGGTAAGTGAACCCGGGTCGCTGGTCTAGAATCGTAAATGCTCACATAACATTGCCTCCTGCTTTTGAAAGATCTGATGAGGAAGAGTTCATTGTGCTGAGCCTTTCTCTATAAGGTAGATCCTGTGTGCCAGTGCTTAAATGAATCTTCTCTATAAAGCCCCCATTTCAAGTATATCACCTGTTTAAATAAGGCAATGAAAACTGTATGGTATTTGGCCAAAACCAATTACAGTTGGTACTGGTGTTGGTTTAGTATTACCTTGTGCACTGAGATAGCATGAAAGTGTTTCTTTCTGTGCTTTCCATGCAGATTGCAAGTATTTTGCGGTAGCAAAAGGGAAATGGAATGTGTGATATCTGTCCCCACGGAAGGAGACAATGGACGGGAGTCTGGTTTGAGTGATGTGCTGGGCTGCATTCACATCTCATTGCAATTCTTTGTGAAATTGGGCAGTGCAGCTACCAAACCAAGCTGTGATGTATCTGTATAGGATACTTTCTATGGTGCACCTGTATAGATTGGTGAGGGCTGATTTTCCTTAGCCTTCTGAGGAAGTAGGTTTCTTAGCTGTAGCCAGTTCAAATTGTTGATGATTAAGAACTGAAAGTTCTCAACTATCTCCACCTTAGCATTACTGATACAGAGAGGGGTGTGTACACGACCTAACTTCCCTAACTCAATAACCCACTTCTTGCAAGACTTCTCTACTTCAATATTCCATTCCCTTTAAAATGAGGGTAACTCATCACCTTCTCAGTTAGATATCAGAAGAGATGTTAGCCATACCAGTGACACTGCAATCATAAACAAACAAAAACATTATAAGCATAGTCTATAAATATTCTGTCAATATATACACAATCCTTCCTACCCAATAATGAGTATTTGTTTTCAACATTCATTAATCATTCTGAATATACATATATCTAAAGACCTCTGATGTCACCCCTCAAAGACCAGATTTGCCTTTTCATCTTGATATTATTTCCATCTAGCGTAATTTGTTTTGAGCAGGAATCATTGCTTTATTGTCTTGATTGTAAATATGTAAGCTTTAAAATATTGCTGTGGTTTGACATCTGTTTTCCTTTTCTGGATAAAATCTATGGCTGTTGATGGAAACCATCTTTTCCACTCCACAGTCATTTGTACAGCAGTATATTATAACAGTCAGATGCTTGATCTTGTCTCACAAGGTGTAAAGAGTTCAATGGAACCAGCTTACAAAGATGTTACAGAATATAAAGAAAAGGTCACACTTTTCTGAACCTTTCAGTTGCCTGGTGCAGGAGAATCTGCAGAAATCTTACTTCCTCTCAAATCCATTGCAGCACTGCAGGCCAATGCATGACTTCAGTTCTGGCTGCATGCCACTTTGCATTAAATTCCAGATATTTAAAGCATTTAGACAAAATAATGAAATATTCATTCTTGAACTACAACGTCGCTTTAAAAAAAGCCTATTGTGTTTTCCAGATGCTGTGTGCTGCAACTATGCGCTGTGCCGGGGGGTCAGAGGGAGACCAGACTTACAACTCTACTCATGATAATGTTAATCCCTATTGGGGTGGAGCGTGCCTAGCTAGTCAGAGTGATTTAGTACTCTTGAGGCCAAAAGATGTGTTATAATGTGGAATGATTTATGATTTCATCAGACTGACATGAATCAGATTTGCCTGGTATTCATTCTTTCAGATTATGGTCCTAAAGATATACCACACTCTGAAATGTGAAAAAAGTCATTGCTTTCTCTTTTCTCATTTGCAGAATGTGGGTGTCACTGGCAAGGATGAGTTCTATTGCTTATCCCTAATTGCCCTTGAGGAGGTGATAGTGAGCTGCCTTCGAGAACTTTGATAATCCTTCTGGTAAAGGCATTCCCCGGTGCTGCTGGTTTGGAAATTCCAGGGTTTAGACTCCGAAACAACAAGGAACAGCAATATACACAGTGGTCACTTTATGAGGTACGAGAGTGGAACCTAGTGTGGTCTTCTCCTGCTGTAGCCCATCCACTCCAAGATTCAATGTGTTGTGCGTTCGGGGATGTTCTTCCGCATATATCTGTTGTAACATGTGGTTATTTGAGTTACTGACACCTCCCTGTCAGCTAAAACCAGTCTGGCTATTCTCCTCTGACCTCTCAGATTAATAAGGTGTTTTTGCCCACAGAACTAATGCTCGCTGAATGTTTTCTTTTTGGTTGTTTTCACACCATTCTCTGTAAACTCCAGAGCAGCTGTTCCTAACCAACACCATTAAGCAAGCGGCTGTGGACCTTAGGTTGGGAACTCCTGCTCTAAAGAGACTGTTGTGCGTGAAAATCCAAGGAGATCAACGGATATGTCAGGATGGTGTGAAAATTGGAGGGAAAGCTGTAGTTGGGAGTGTTCCTATGCACACGCTGCATTTCTTGAGGAGTAGACCCTGCAGCCACGGTGCTGCTGAGGCGAAAGAAGCTGTGGATGGGAGAAGTCAGTGTACCATGCTTACACAGAACGTGAGAGGTTGCAGCCCCTCTTTGAGTTTCTGAGGTCCTGGCTGCACTTTAGTCCTGTGCTCCTCATATGTGGCCACCCTGTTTGGAAGGGAGCGGGGTATGAGGAGGATCTCCTGGTGGGCTTGCTCCTGGACCTGGCCAAGATGGCCATTCACGGGTCTAGTCGGCGGAAAGTGAAGGGCACTGCCTAGGCCATCTGCCTGCCCCTTTTCCAAGGATACGTTCGTGCCCGGCTGCCTTGGAGCGGGTGTATGCGGTCGCGATGGGTACAATGGGGGACTTCCAGGAGCAGTGGGCCCCCACAAGGTATTGACTTTTATACATGGTAGTAACCATATTTTAATCTGAGTAAACTTATTGTCTTGTAAATATTGAATGTCTGTGATTAACTTTTAATAAACTTTTATAGTATTGTAAAAAAAAAGAGAATTTACAGCAGTAGCATCACCAAACAAGTTGCTGATATGTCCTGGATTCAAAGTTCAAAGTTCAAAGTAGTTATTATCATATATGTCACTATATACTACCCTGAGATTCATTTTTTGTTGGGATTCACAGTAGAACAAAGAAGCACAATTGAATCAATGAAAAAGTATGCACAAAGAAAGATGGACAAACAGCCAATGTGCAAAATAAGACAAACTGTGCAAATGCAAAAAAAAAGTAATACTGAGAACACGACTTCTAGAATCAGCCTTTTGAAAGTTGGAACTGTGTACCCGTCATGACTTGAGTCTTGTAGTTGCTTGCAAGTTTTAGGCAAATCAGGAGTGAATCACTTGCAGCAGGTTACCCGGGTTTCCTCTTGAAGTTGTGGCATTTACGTGGCTCGTCCAAATAAGTTCCAGGTCAATGGTTATACTCAGGATGGTGATGATGATGGTATGTCATTGAAGGTCAGGCAGAAGCAATTACACTCACTCTTGTAGGAGATGATTATTTGTATAGAATGAATGCAACTAACCACTTGCCAGCCTGCACCTAAATGTTGCTTAAGCTTCACTACTCCCGGGTGTGAACACATTCACTTTCGGAGGAGATGCAGAGGAATTGAATGTTGTGAACACATCAGCCGTTATCCACTTTTATCAGATTAAAGAAAAGCAACTCTCCCAGATTGATGATTAACATTCATTTCTGAAAGGTGAATTAACTGATTACTTTTCTCAAGACTGGATTTTCTGAAAATTAGCTGGTGCATTCTCATAAAATAACAGTGACAATATATCAAAAGTGACTGGGATATGTTCTGATGAAAAGTCACAAATATGGAGTAAAAAACAGAGGTAATGCTAGCTCCCTCACTCTCTCACCAGATGCTGCCTGACCTGCTGAGTATTTCCAGCAATTTCAGTAGTTCGCTTCTATGCTCCAAATGTAATTCATTGTAAAAGATTTTGGGAAATCCTGAGCAGATGAAATTTGATTCTGAAACAATAGATGTCTTTTTCTCAACAGTCAGCAACTTACATGGAAGCTTTTCCTTCTCACTGGAATACTCTGACCAGTTTATCGACAAACAATGTTTTACCCAACACCGTTTAAACATCTTACATCCCATATCTCGCTTAGAACTGGCCCATTAATTTGTACTTCAGGAAATCCTAATCGTTTCTTTCTTTAAAGAAAGACTTTGTTCTGAGAAGATTGGTGGCTCTGGCAGCATGCCCTCGTAGTGTGGTTTAGAATGCCCCTGATATGACCTCTTAAAAATAAAACATAGTAAAAACACTTTGGCTAGAAGGATTTACTAATAGCTGTTTGAAAGAATTTGCCCTTTTAATCTGTGAGCCATCTTGAAAGTACATACATAAGCTGTTTTTTATATCTTGGCAATGCTACATTATTAATAGAAAACCTCAAGAAACCTGATATTTGGTGCAATTAGAGAAATCAGGAATGCAAAAAAACAATAAATCATTGGAAGAATTTCTGGTGGCAATTGCATTTTCTGTAAAACCAACATTATTGCTCCTACACAAATTGGCAGCTATTTGTGACGTGTAAATATTGCCAGTGACAGGTAGTCATCTAGCCTATCTGTCCAGCTCCCAACTATCTTTCTTGTGATGTTAATCTATATCACTTGTAAAATGCCTTAGACGTGATTACTTTCAGAAAATAGGACACCTTGCTCTTTCTTCTATTTACTGCCGAATGCTTTCCTCCCAAGTTTCTTCCTACGTTACCAACCCATTCTTATTTAACAAAGCTTTGGTTCTGGAATTCTACCTCATAAAGTGGTCATTGAGTGTATGTCTGTGGTCTTCTGGTGCTGTAGCTCATCCACTTCAAACTCGATGTATTGTACATTCAGAGATGCTCTTTCAAAGTTTTAGCAAAGGTAGAGAAGGAGGTGGAGGGAGTGGAGATGGACTACTAATCAGGGACAATATCACAGCTGCACTCAGGAGAGACATAATGGAGGGGTCAGACACTGAGTCCGTTTGGGTAGAGCTCAAGAATGGGAAGGGTAAAATCACACTGCTAGGATTATAATACAGACTCCCCAGTAGCCAACAGGACATTGAGGAACAGATATGCAAACAGATTAAGGAAATGGTTAAAATAATAGGGTTGCTGTCATGGGGGATTTCAACTTCCTTAATATCACAAGACCACAAGATCACAAGACAAAGGAGCAGAAGTAGGCCATTCGGCCCATCGAGTCTGGTCTGCAGCTCCCCCATGAGCTAAACTATTCACCCATCTAGTTCCAATTTCCGGCTTTTTCTCCATATCCCTTGATACCCTGACTAATTAGATACCTGTCAATCTCCTCCTTAAACACCCTCAATGATCGGGCCTCCACAGCCATATGTGGCAACGAATTCCACAAATCCACTACCTTCTGGCTAAGAAAATTTCTCCTCATCTCTGTTTTAACTGGGTACCCTCTAATTCTAAGACTATGGCCTCTTGTCCTAGTCTTAGAATTAGAGGGTATAAACTGGAACCTTAGAGCAAGGGGTTTAGCTGCAGCAGAATTTGTTTTTTGATTTACTTTTTAGCTGGTTCAGTACAACACTGTGGGCCTTTTCCTGTGCTGTATACAGCTATGCACACCACTATTGTGATGTGTGGTTATTTGAGTTACTGTCACCTTCCTGTCAGTTTGAACCAGAATGGCCATTCTCCTCTGATCTCTTACATTAATATGGCATTTCTGCCCACAGAATTGGCACTCACTGTTTTTTTTTGTTTGTTTTTTTCTCATTCTCTGTAAACTCCAGAGACTGTTTTGTGTAAAAATCCTAGAGGCTCATCATTTTCTGAGATACTCAAACCTTCCCATCTGGCACCAACAATCATTCCAAAGTCAAAGCCACTTAGATCACACTTCTTCCCCATTCTGATGTTTGATTTGAACACCAGCTATATGTCTTGACCATGTTTGCATACTTTTATGCATTGAGATCCTCCCACATGATTGGCTGATTATACATTTGCATTAATGAACAGGTTATACAGGTATACTTAATAAAGTGGCCACTGAGTGCATAGCAAAAAAAACCCATCCATTTTATGCTTCAAATCATTGATCGCATCTTCTGCTTTCAAAAGAAAGAAAAACCCTTTGGGTAAAGGATTTTTTAATGGGTCAGCCTTTGAAGCTCCAGTATTAATCTTCCATTGAACCCTTTCCAGTAACACAATATCTCTTGAGGTAAGAATTCCAATGTCGGACAGCTGGTCACATCGAGTATTCACTCACTGCCTTAAGATTACAGAGGAAGTAGATTTGATAGTCACTGTTTGAAAGGAATTGGAAAAAGAACAAATGCAGTTCTGAGCGAAAAGAGCTAAGCAAGTGGACTAACTGAATAACTCTTCTAAAGCATCAGAATACGGAGGCAGGGTGAATGATGCCATAATATTGTACATGTTGACAAAGGCAAGGTACAATTTTAAAACTGCCTCTTTTGATTTATATGCTAACCCCTTATTTTTGTGTGGGTTCCTTATCACCTGGGAACACTGGCTAATTATCATAATGACTAGTCCAGCAGTATTCCCAATCCAAGTTCTTTCCTATGTTGTTACTCCAAATCTCATCAGTTTGGATATGAAATTTCCCCAGGGGATTTTTCATGATTTTGTGCCGTGATGTAAGCAGAAAGCTCAGGAGGAAAGACTCAAACATCTGGTTTCCCATTTCTCTGGAATACTCCCCCATCTTTGTTGCAGGTACAATGGGAAATTGATCTCTCAGCTGTCTCCAGTCACACCACAGTCTGAAGTAAATGCAAAAGAAAGAGAACAGGATACAATTTCAAATGACAAGGAGACTATAAATGTTGGTTTTGCCACTGGTGCCCACATCATGTGTCAAAGATAACAAGAAAAATATAGAGAGCTCCTAAGGACATATTTTCTCTCATTTACACCTCAACTATTGTTACTACCTTCCTGTAAGCATGCCCAGAACCTTTATATTCTTCTACACAAGTTCTCATCAATGGCTTGAGGAAGTATCTATAGAACTGACTATCTTTGAGCTGAATTCCAGCACCATGGTAATTTATAAAACACATGAGCATAGTGATATGAATATTCCAAAAGTGAATTGGTACAAATGATTTGAAGGTGGCGATAGAGGTAGACTGGGTGGTGAAGATGTCTTAGGACAGACACAGGAGCCTTTTGTCCCACACCACCAGGTTGTAGAACAGTAATTATCCTTCATCCATTAGGCCCCTGAACTAGCATGGATAACTTTACTCACCTCAACACAAAACACAACCTATAGACACACTTTCAAGGACTCCACAGCTCATGTTCTCCGTATTATTTATTTATCTATCTTTTATTGTATTTGCACTGTTTCTCTTCTTTTTCACATTGGTGATTGTCAGTCTTTGTGTGGAGTTTTTCATTGATTATATTGTATTTCATTGTTCTATTGTGAATGGCTGCAAGGAAATGAATCTCAGGATTATGGTGACTTATACATACTTTGATAATAAATTTACTTCAAACTTTGAACTCTGAAGGTGCTTGGCATAGTTGCCTTCACCAGTCAATATCATGAATTCAATGTTGGAACATCATTTTGCAGAGGTATGTGACCTTGGCAAAGCCACATGGTTATAGTTATGGTTGCCCTTCTATGGAAAGGATGTCATAAACTGGAAGGGGTGCAAAAAGTATTTATGATGATGCTACCACGACTAGAGGACTTGCTAAGGAAAGGCTGGAATAAGCTGGGATGTTTTTCCTTGCAGTGTAGAAAACTGAGGGATAATCTAAAAGGGTTTATAAATTCAAGGGGGATACAGATAAGGAGCAAGGGCAAAATCTTTTCTCCAAGGTGGGGGAATCCAGATTAAGAGCGCATACTATAGCTTTAAAGTGATACACACAAAATGCTGGTGACACTCAGCAGGTCAGGCAGCATCCACGGAGAGGCATAAAAAGTCGAAGTTTTGTCCATTGATGACTGTTTATTCCTCACCTTAGACACTGCCTGGCCTGCTGAGTTCCTCCAGCACTTTTGTTTTGTGTGTTTTGATCTGGATTTCCAACATTTGCAGAATCTTTTGTACTGAAGCATAAAGTGAGAGGGGAAAGCTTTAAAAGAGACCTAAGAGGGAACATTTTTCATACAAAGGGTGACGTGCATATGGAATGAGCTGCCTTAGGAAGTGATAGAGGTAGATACAACAATTATGTTTAAAAGGCATTTAGACAGTTTCATAGATTGGAATGGTTTATAGTGATATGGGCCAAATGTAGGCAAGTGGAACAAGCTCAGCCAGGGAGCTTGGTCAGTCTAGATTAGGGTTCCCACCCTGCGATCCACAGACCCCTTGTTAAATGGTATTTTTAAAATTATTTTATTGAGATACAAGAATGGAACAGGCCTTTCTGGCCCTTCGAGCCATGCTGCCCAGCAATCTCCTGATTTAATCTGAGCCAAGTCCTGGGACAATTTACAATAACCAATTAACCAATGAAATGGTATGTCTTTGACTGTGGGAGAAAACCCATGTGGTCATGGGGAGAACGTACAAACTCCTTATAGGCAGCAGCAAAAATTGAACCCAGTTTACCTGTACTGTAAAGTGATGTGCTAATCCATGTGCTACTATGCTACTCCTATTGGTCCATGACATATAAAAGGCTGGGAACCCCGGGTCTAGATGATCTGGGCTGAAGGATCTGTTTTGGTGCCTTACAGCCCTCTGATTCTACAACTCTACAATTTCTCTCAATCTTAAGAACACAGGAAATAGGAGCAGCTGTTGGCCATCTGGCCCTTCGTCAATACCATTCAAAACTACTGTCCTGCATCAACATCCATATCCGTTGATTCCTTTGACATCTAGAAATCATCCCTGTTCTGAATGAATAAAAAAACTGAGCTCCACTGTCACCCAAGAATTGCAAAAGTTTCTTTAAAATGTGAGTGAAGAAATTTCTCCACATCTCTGTCCTCAAAGGCTTCCCCTTATACTCAAACTGTGCCCCCCCCCCACTCTTAGATTCTTAGGTCATGTGCAATGCCAGCCCTGCACCTTCTCTGTCAAGCACTTTTGGATTTCTGTAGATTTTGATAAGATGTCTAAACCTTTCAATGAATGCAGTCCGGTCTACTCAACCTCTCACCTTACCGCAACCCAAATGCATGAAGCCAGATTGGCAAATCTTTGTTGCAATCCCTGATACCCATTCTGTTCTTTCAATGATATGTTTCTGTACAATCCAATCAATGCATTTCACTCCGATGGGCATGAATGTTGTGGCATCACTTTTTATCCATCATAGTTTCAAGTAACTTTTAAAATCTGAATGAATATATTTTAAAATCTTATTATTATCCAGGCAATCAATAATTTCAGTTAAAGAAGAAATACTTTGTCAAATCAGACCACTCAAACCTGCAGCTAAAATGCATATGCCATTGGAGACATAGAGCACTGCAATAGAGAAACGGACTATTTGGCCCATCTTGACCATGCTGAATTGTTATTCTGCCTAGTTCCATCAATGCATCTGGAACATAGTCTTCCAAACTCTTCCCATCAATGTACTTATCCAAACTTCTCTTAAATGTTGTGAGCGAACTCGCATCCACCGCTTCCACTGGCAGCTCACTCCACACTCCCACCACTCTCTGAGTGAGAAAGTTCCCCTCAGGTTCCTCTTAAATATATCACTTTTCATCCTCAACCTATGACCTCTAGTTCTAGACTCAACCAACCTCAGCGTGTGCTTTTACGTTCTCTATACCCTTCATCATTTTGTATACATCTAACAAATATCCCTTCATTCTCTTATGCACTCTATGCGTAAGATTCCTTCAGCCTGCTTTATACTTCTGCATTAACTGGACTCCGGGTAACCTACGCAAGTGGCCTACGCGCGTTGTGAGCATTTATACTTGTGCGTTGGTGTGTCTGCGTTGCTCTGCAATTCGCGCACGTCACGCATGCACACTCTCCTGCCCATGCAAGGCATCATGGTCATGGTAGTCTCGGGGTAAACAAGACGCGAGCGTCTTTTTTCGGGCGAAATGTGTCCTCCGTAATTTCGGAGGTCTGTAAAGCTTATGGAAAGCATTGCAGCCAGAGTTCCTTCCCTGCCCTTCAGTCACCCGATGGGAAGCTATTGCAGCGTAGGATGACATGCGATGCTACCAAATGGACCAATCACAGCTGTTGCGTTCTGCGTTGCCGCGATGCGCGGTTACATTTTGGGAGAGGTGCGCGTCGCAGCAACGCAAGGTCTCACATAGGTTTTGCGACGACGCAGACCTTAACGGAGACACGTTGACACAGAAGTATAAACCAGGCTTTACACTGTAACTTGCTCAACATTGCCCTTTGCAATTTTTCCATAGATGTCATAACAATAGTTTGAGTAAAATGTCTATCTTTTGATAGCTATTGTAAATTAATATAACCATATAACAATTACAGCACGGAAACAGACCATCTTGGCCCTTCTAGTCCATGCTGAACTCTTACTCACACCTAGTTCCACCGACCTGTCCTCAGCCCATAACCCTCCATTCCTTTCCTGTCCATATAGCTATCCAATTTAACTTTAAATGACAACATCGAACCTGCCCCAACCACTTCTGCTGGAAGCTCGTTCCACACAGCTACCACTCTCTGAGTAAAGAAGTTCCCCCTCATGTTACCCCTAAACTTTTGCCCTTTAACCCTCAACTCATGTCCTCTTGTTTGAATCTCCCCCACTCTCAATGGAAAAAGCCTATCCATGTCAACTCTATCTATCCCCCTCATAATTTTAAATACCTCTATCAAGTCCCTCCTCAACGTTCTACGTTCTAAAGAATAAAGACCCAACTTGTTCAACCTTTCTCTGTTAACTTAGGTGATGAAACCCAGGTAACATTCTAGTAAATCTTCTCTGTACTCTCTTTATTTATGTTAATGGAATTGGCAAAACTTTTTTTAATTTCTTATCATAGAACATAGAAGAGTGCAGCAAAGGAAAAGGCCATTCAGCCCATTAATGTTGTGCCAAACCAGCTGAAAAGCAAATCAAAATCACCCAAACACTAATCCCTCCTACATACACCACGTCCATATCCTTCTATCTTTCTTACATCCATGAGTCTATCCAAACGTCTCTTAGAAGTCTCAAATGTATTTGCCTCCATCATCACAACATGCAGGGCATTCCAGGCATCCATGACTCTCTGACTGAAAAAACTTACCCTTCACATCCCCCTCTCACCTTCAATGCATGCCCTCTGGTATTAGACATTTCCATCCTGGGAAATAGATACTCTCCGTCCACTCTATCTATTCTTTTCATAACCTTGTGAACCTCTATCAGATCTCCCCTCAGCCTCCGGCAGTCCATGGTGATTTAATGAAACAATAATTTGGAATAGAATTATTAAATAAAATTATAGAATAGTGAAGTCAGAGTCTGGGTGTCACCGTGGCACAAGCAGTAGAGTCACTTCTTTAGAACTGCAACATTCTAGGTTCAATTCTAACCTCTGACATCGTGTTTGCAAGTTCTCCCCGTGACTTGATGTTTCCTCCGGATGCTCCAGTTTCCCACCACATCCCAACTATGTGTGGGCATGGAGATTAATCGGCAAGTGTAAATTCCCCCTAATGTGCACTCAAAAATAAAAATAACCTTTATTCATAATTTAAAAAAAAGAATTACAAGAGGGACTTGCTCATCTTACCCGGCCCCTTCTTAGTGAGTTGTCGAATCTGCGGATGCGCTGAAAATGGATAACGGGGGGGGGGGGGCCCATGGTGCCAAGGTAGTATACCAAGTAGCGGAACACTTTACAGCACCAGTGATATAGGTTCATTTCCTGCCACTGTCTATAAGGAGTTTACACATTTTCCCTGTGACTGCATGGGTTTCCTCTGAGTGCTCTGGTTTTCTCCCAGATTCCAAAAGGCATACAAGTCAGGGTTATAAAATTGTGGACCTACTCTTTTGGCATCAGAAGCATAGCATTTGTGGGCTGCCCCAGCACATCTTCGGACTGCATTGGTTTTTGATGCAGAAGATGCATTTTGTTATATGCTTCCATATACATGTCAGAATCAGAGTCAGGCATGTGTTGTGAAATTTGCTAACTTTGCAGCAGCAGTACAATGCAATACACAATAAATATGGAAAAATATGGAATTAAAGTAAGTATATTCAATAGTTAAAATAAAATAAGTAGTGGAAAAACAGAAGTTTTTAAAAAGTAGTGAGGTAATGTTCATGGGTTCAATGTCCATTGAGAAATCAGATGGCAAAGGGGAAGAAGCTGTTTCCAAATCACTGAGTGTGTGTCTTCAGGCTTCTGTACCTCCTTCCTGACGGTAACAATGAGAAGAGGGTATGTCCTGGGTGGTGGGGTTCCTTGATGATGGAAGCTGCCTTTCTGAGGTACCTCTCCCTGAAGATATCTTAGATATTACGGAGGTTAGTACCCATGATGGGGCTGACTAATTTTACAACTCTCTGCAATTTACTTCCATCCTGTGCTGTAGCAACCCCAACCCCTACCAGGCGGTGATGCAGCCATTCAGAATGCTCTCCATGGTACATCTGCAGAGGTTTTTAAGTGTTTTCGGTGACAAACCAAATCTCCTCAAATTCCTGACGAAATATATCTGCTGTCTTGCTTTCTTTATAGCTACATTGATAGGTTGGGGAACAGGTTAGATGCTCAGCGACAGTAACGTCCAGAACTGAAATTGCTCACTTCTGATCCCTCTATGAGGATCAGTTTGTGTTCCCCTGTCTTACCCTTCTGAAATTCACAATCATCTCTTTGGTTTTACTGATGTTGACTGCAAGTTTATTACTGCGACAGCACTCAACTAGCTGGTAGATCTCACTCCTGTACGCCCTCGCGTCACCATCTGAGATTCTACCAACAATGGTTGTATCACTAGCAAATTTATAGACGGTATTTGGTCATCAATATACAGAGAGTAGAGCTAAGCACACATCCCTGAGGTGTGCCAGTGTTAATTGTCAGCGAATTGGAGATGTTATCACCAATCCGCACAGATTGTGGTTTTCCGGTTAGGAAATCGAGGATCCAGTTGCAGAGCGAGATACAGAAGCCCGGGTTCTGTAGCTTTCCATCAGGACTGTAGATATGATGGTGTTAGACGCTGAGCTATAGTCAATGAACAGCATCCTGACACTAGTGTTTGTATAAAGTTAATCTTAATCTGATCATTGGGGAAATAGGACTGCTTTGTGAGCCATTCGAGACTTGATGGACTGAACTGGTCTCCCATGTCATCAGGAAATATGGGAACATGGAACCTGATCATCACTCTCAAATATTTGACATATTTACGTGCTATATTACACTGACACCTGGATTATAAATGTATAACGGTCAAATTTCTTAAATATTCCCTCGGTGCTCAATTTAGTTTAAAAAATAAAATCCATCTTGTCCTTTGCAAAGTCTTTCAAGTGAAATTGTATCTTTTTTTGTGACTGATGTTTCCCCCCTCCTTAATTCAAGGGCACTGACACTGTTGTCATATCTTTTTCACATTTCAGCAACATCATTTTGCAGAGCACCTTGCACATACACGGTACCTTACAGGGGGATTATCATAGGAAATCTAAAACCATGTTATGTAAGAGAGACATTAGGACAGGTGACCAAAAGCTTCTGGTACAAAAGGCCGTCAAGGAAATTTTAGCCTGCATGACCCTGCAGCTTACAGATATCATCCTGGGCAATTAGTGGAGTTATGTGCAAAATGTTTTGAATTCATCATTCCAAAGCCACAAATGATCAGGTTTAGATACTTGATATATCCACTGCAAGGGAAGAATTGTTGCTAAAATAGAATTACAGGGTCACTGCAACTTAAGTTAGTGGAAGATCAGACTAAAAGCGATCACAAAGGAAGTGGAATATTCAGAAAAGTGCTTGTATTTGCTTATCATCAGGTATGGCCTTGGAGTACCTTACATGTAAGAACTGCAGCAAAGTAGAAAACATAGCACACTAAACTCCCACAACAGCATGACAATAATCAGTATTCTGAATTTAGAGGCTCATCTTTATTGGCTAAACATTTCCAGAATATGAAAGGTGCTCTTCAAAATATATCCTGAGATCCTTTCAGGATTTTGTACATATTTTGAAACAGAAAAGTATGATAACAGTATAACAGGCTGCATGGTGGTGTCGCGGTTAGCGTAATGCTTTACATCGTCTGCTCTAAGGTCTGGGTTTAATTTTCACCATTGTCTGGAGGGAGTTTGTGCATTCTCCGCATGACATCGTAGGTTTCCTTCGGTGTTTGCGTTGCCTTCCACATTCCAAAAGGCGTACGAGCTATGGCCACGCTATGCTGGCACTGGAAACACGGTGAAGCTTGTTAACTGCTGCCCCCAACACAAATTTTGAACCGGGTTATTGATGAACACAAATAACACTTTTCACTGTATGTTTCAATGTTGTGATGTACATGTGACAAATAAAGCTGATCTTTATTTTTATGGCACTTTGCTGTCCGCTCTGGAATTTGGGTTCCATTTATTTTTACCGCATTTTGGGTGTAAAGTGCAAAGTGAATATACCGTTACATTGCACATATTGTGTGTGCTGAGTCTGAATTCACAGCTCTGTGTGTATTGCTGCAATTAACATGCTTTGCATTCTGAATCTTGAGCTTAGTACATTATTAAGTGAAAAGTAGCATTTATTTGGACAGATACAAATTAACTTGAAATAAATTAATGATAAAGAAGGTGAGCAAAAGAAGCAAAAACAGATTAGCTTGACAGACTATATTCTGGTTAGCGAAGAATAACCTCCTATATTTAGTTGGTTGGACTGTATTAGGTCTGAGTAACTTTGCAGTTGAAATCTATATTGATGAATAAGACCTTTCCATCAGCAAAGGCGGAAACTTCAATTCCATCCCTGGTCTCCTGCTGTTCAAATCCCTTAATCTCCTACTCTGACTCCAGGAGTGGGGTTGAGTACTTCCTGCGCCTCCAAAGAATGTTTTTAAAAGGAAGTCATGTTGGGGGATTGATATGGCAGGTGCACAGATCAATGAAAGGTTTCAATGTCCACACTAAGATTAGTGTTCCACACTGACTTAAGGAAAATTGTGCAATGGGTCAAATAGATCGGGATAGAAACCATCATAAACTTGAGGTGCCGCTTTAGTGGAGCTCTTTATTTTCCATATATTAAAATTAATAATTCAGTTACCAGGGATTCTTCTACACTCCCTGACTGGTGTTTAAAAAAAAGTCTTACAAAGTATTCCCTCAAATGTATTAGGAAATATTTTGAACACAAAATAGAACAGTCAATAACCCCAGAGGACATATACATTTAAGATAAACACAAGAGATTCTGCAGATACTGGAAATCCAGAGCAACACATACAAAATACTTGAGGAGCTCTGGTAGTCAGGCAGCCTCTATTAGAGGGGAGCAAACAGTCTACGTTTCAGACCGAGAGCTCATTCCTTTCCATAGAGGCCAACTGAACTAAAGAGTCCCTATAGCATTTTGTGTGCGTGGCACTAGATCTAAGATAATCAGCAAGAAGAGCCACTGAAGAGGTACAGAGAATACTGTTGACAGCAGCGTATTATGGGGTGGAACGTGCTGGCTGAATGGGTGGTATAGACAGATTCTGTAGCAATGTTCAAAGGGAATATTCTTGAAAACAAAATTAATTTGCAAGGCTGTAGAGAGGGAAGGTGGCTAGATAGCTATTAAGGAGCTGGTAAGGACATGATCAGAACCCACACCACCAGGTTCAGGAACAGTGATTACCCCTCAACCATCAGGCTCTTGAACTAGAGGGGATAACTTCACTCAACTTTATTCACTCCGGCAGTGAACTGTTCCCACAATCCATGGACTCACTTTCAAAGACTATTCATCTCACATTCCTGATATTTATTTATTATTATTATTTTTTTTTCTTTTTTTATTTGAACAGTTTGTTGTCTATTGCTCATTACTTGTTTATCCACCCTGTTGGGTTTGCCGTCTTTCATGAATCTCAGGGTGGTATCTGGTGACATATATGTACTTTGATAATAAATTTGCTTTGAACTTTGAACTTTAAACTTTGATTGATTGGCTTTATTCCATGGTGTGCCTTTCTACAATTCTAAAACTGTTCAGGTACTTTAAGATTAAAGAAACCTTCTTAAGTTTTGACAGATAGTACTCACCAGCAATGCTTACTGGTTTAAGTACAGAACATTTCTGTGAGCGGATGCATTAGAACTAACATGGATTGGAATTCCTACTTAGCTGGTTCCAATTATATTAGCATTTCTGTACTTACTGCAAGATGAAATTAAGATGCACAATTTAGTTTGAATAATGAAATGAAAATAAAATAATATATCTATAGTTTCTAATCTGTTGTGTACATCATGCAATTTATTTAGTTTATTGATAAATTCTAATGTATTAGAAAACTGTGTCTATGTCAATACTACATCAAGCTTCACTTGGAAACAAAGGGATAATTGTGATTGTGAGCGTGTTAGGCCGTGGAAAAGCCCTCGGTGTAGTTGCAAATTAAACTTATTGCTCATGAGATGATGACAATCCTTTTTCTCAATTCATTGCCAGGATTTGGATGTCATTGGCAAGGTTGGCATCCACGGATCATCTCTAACAGTACTGTTGCCACAAAGCAACAACTTCACATCATTCAAGATGGCAATAATAGACCTGACTCTGATTTGGACAAATGGGTAACTTGTTGTGCTACATTAGGGACTCAGTTTAAAGTCATGCACTCTGCTCTGGTTCTTGAGTCACATAAAAGCCAGATTGGGTAAGGAGCACCGATTTATCACCTAAACAACCAGATGGGCTTTTACACCAACCCAATAACTTCATTGCCAAAATTACCGAGATTAATTTTTAAAAATTCCAGATTTATTCAATTAATTGCATTTAAGTTCTCTCTCTGCTGTGCTGGGGCTTGAACTCGTGTTTTGGATGAGCTGAGGAAGATTTTGGATATTAGCCCAGCAACTTAATCAATGTGCCCACTAACCCAGCTGTTCACAATCTTTTTTATGCCACAGACCAATTCAATTAAGCAAGGAGTCCGTGGACCCCAAGTTGGGAACCCCTGCACTAGGCCTACGCATAGTAGCTATAACATCCATGATGGTTAAGTTAATAACTTTACTATGTAAAGTGGAAGAGAGCCATGGAGACAGGGAAAATGCCAGGTGGATGATAGTAAAACGCAAACACAAGGACATCTGCAGATGCTGGAATTTCAAGCAACACACGTAAAAGTTGCTGGTCAACGCAGCAGGCCAGGCAGCATCTCTAGGAAGAGTTATAGTCGACGTTTTGGGCCGGGACCCTTCATCAGGACTGACGGCATTGGTCCTGACGAAGGGTCTTGGCCCGAAACGTCGACTGTACCTCTTCCTAGAGATGCTGCCTGGCCTGCTGTGTTCACCAGCAACTTTTATGTAGGTGGATGATAGTATTGGCTTCAGTGGGATTTATTTCAGAGACAGAGTATGAATATAGATTGTTTTACAGCCATTGGGAGAGAGGCATCCAGTGCACTTCACTGGGGGCTGGAGTCAGGGCTACCCCCCCCAGTGTTTGCTCAGCTGAAGACAACCTCTTTTGTGGTTGACTGAAGAGTTCAATGGATTAAGGGCCTGGACTATATACTTGTATATTTTGTGAGGTTGTATTTAATTCTGATATTCTATATGGGCTTGTTATCTTGTATATGCAAGGATTTACCAGCTGGGGGTGTGTTGTGGGGGGGGGGTGGAATTAGGGCCAGGGTGATCCACCCAGGTCACTGTGGTCTACTGGAGTTTTTAATGGGTATTTTGTGTGGTTGTATCTTTTTTCTTGGGGGTGGTGTGGCGTGGTGCCCATGCTGGAGGGGACGGGCTGAATTGTAGTTGGCTGTGGATTGATGGCTCGAGATTTTTTGACCCTTATATTGCGTGTTTGTGATACTATTTGTGCTTGCTATCTAATGTGTGCTTTGTGCTGTATGTGACTATTGGTACTGCGTTTTGCATCTTGACCCCAGCAACGTTGTTTTGTTTGGCTGAATTCATGAACATTCATGTATGGTTGGAACGACAATTAAACCTGAATTAAATTGAGTAACGTGTTTAACACTACTGACTGGGAAGGAATTTCTCAACAAAGTCCATTTACAACTTTTCTCAATTGTCTTTTGATATGTATCGCACACCAGAACAACAGCCACTTAGTCAAGATCCTCAGATACATCAGACACCCTTGGAACTATCTATCTGCGGGAATCATTACTTTTAGGGAAGAAATATAACAGATTAAAATAACAAGCTATTATCGTTCTTTTTTGAATTCAGGATATCCCAATCTGCTCTTTCAGCTGCTGCAGTATTTTTGAAGTACTGATGTAATATTGGGAACTAAGACAGCAAATTTGCACCTACAGTAGCTGCGGGGTGACACAGATAGCAATACTAGAAAACTGAACTTTAAGCCATTGGTAACCACAACGAATAAATAGCTGCCTTCTTTATCACCACACCCATGATGCTGAGCAGACTCATTCTTAAAGAGGAAATAGCATTCTTAAAAAAGAGATGTAGCTTAAGATGAACACTGCAACACCACACTTCAGGGTTGTTGGTTGAGGGCAACCTTTCGGCTAGCACGGTGGAGCAAACTGTAGCACCTTGGGATTTTTTTTGCATTTGTCTGGGAGAGGTACTGTAGCCGCTGAATGTCTTGTTCAAAAGGTAGACCCACTGGAAGTGCAGCATTGACGTGTGAACTGAAATTTTATGCACTGTTTTCTGAAGTATGAAAATGAACCTACAAATCTCTGACAGATCAAATTGGATTCAATTTGGGAAACAGGTGCTGCTGTAGATTAGACATCAGTAGATCCAGCATCAGACCATGTGGTAAAATTTTCCTCCATTTCCACTGTAAATGCACTTTGTAAGTTGGGTTATCTTTTAAGAGCCCTTTGAGGTTCCCTTGGGCAAGAACAACGATAAAATGACAGAATTAGCAAACTGCCAATTATATTTATTTATTTATTTGGATGTAGCATGGAATAGGCCCTTCTGGCCCTTTGAGCTACACTGCCCTACAATCCCCCAGATTAATCCTAGCTTAATCATAGGATAATTTACGATGGCCAATTAACCTGCCAACCAGTACATCTTTGGACTGTCGGAGGAAACTGGAGCTCCCGAAGGAAACCCAAGTGGTCATGGGGAGAACGTGCAAACTCCTTACAGGCAGCAGAGAGAATTGAACCTGGGTCTCTGGTACTGTAAAGTGTTCTGCTAACCACTACACTGCCATGCAGCTCCATAATAAATTGGCTTATTATTGTCATGTGCACACTGTTTTCAAGGAACATGAAAATGGAGTATGTGAAAAGGTTTACTGATGATAAATATAGGTTCTTTACAGTCATAAAAAAAAATATTTCATTAAAATGGAGAATAAAATTGTTCAACTTGAAACTGTGGTCCTACATATAGGGGTGGCACAGAAGTGTAGTGGTTAGCGTAACGTCGCCAGTGACCCAGCTTTAATTCCAATGCTGTCTATTGACAGTTTGTGCATCCTTCTCATGACTACATGGCTTCTTCCGGGTGCTCCAGATTCCAAAGTTGTACAGGTTAGTAGGTTAACTGGTCAGAGGGATGTACTTGGGGGGTGTGGGCTCACTACTATGCTGTATCTCTAAATAAAATATATTCTTTTCCTCTTCAGGGTTTCTGTGTAAATGCCTCTTAAACAGGAGTAATCTGTGAAAAGATTGATTACAAGGGCAAAAGTAGAAAATGAGGATAAACTTGCAAAGAGCATGATAGTGGAGTCTAAAAACTTGTTCAAAGTATGTGAAATGAAAGAAATTACCAATGACAAATATAGCTCCTTACAGTTTATAAGAGAATTCATAAAGTGGAACAAGAGCGATTTAACAAATAGCCTGGCTCTAAATTCACAGAAGAGGGTATATGTAACTTCCTAGAAGTACAGAACAAATGAGAACAAGAATTGGTGGAAATTGTTATTAGTTAAAAATAGGAGAAATTACTGGGACTGGAAGCTAGTGAGTTTCCAGTATCTGATAAGCCACATCTCAGAGCACTAAAAGATATGATTATCAAAATTTAAGCACCAGTTTGAATTGGAAAGGTTGGGTATGGGCCGAATCGACCAGGCCCCAGAGCGTAATGATTCAATTGAAACTGATGACTGGACAATTTAAGCACCGGGCCAAATTGTAAAGGTCAGGATGTTGGACTCCAAGGCGAGGGACAGGCTGTTTCAGCTCACTGCTCCACTCTGCACTGAACCAAGGGTCCAAGGACAGGACTGCCTTTGTAGCCTCCAGTTTAAAATGCCATTTGCTTGCACTTATTGTTTGCATGATTTGATTTTTATTTCTCTGCCGTTGGTTGTTTGATGGTCTTTGTAAAATGGGTGTCTTTGTTTCATGGCTGCCTGTTAGGAGATGAATCTCAAGGTTGTATAATATATACATACTTTGATAATAAATGTACTTTGAACTTTGAACTTTGAACCAAAAGTCTACAGATTCTAGAATGGGTCTTGCAGATTAGTTTGTGTCAAATGTATCCTCAGGAGAGAGATTCTTGGGAACTACATAACACTTAGACTAAAATCATTGTTGAAAAAGTCTGGAGTCTGTTAAAAAGGATGTGATAATAGGGCTAGCAAATTTAGCATGTATTAATGGAAGGGAACACGTATTTGACAAACAGCAGCAGTTTTCTGAGGGTATGATTGAATATGCACCAGTGCATATGTCATTGCATCTAAGAATCAAAGAGCTTTACACGAAGTGACCCCATCAGTCCCAGCTCAATCAAACCTATTCTTATAACTCAAGTTGTTGTCCATTTCTGGCAAAATCCTTGTGAATCTGTTCTGCACCTTTTCCAATTTAATAATGTATGTCTTATAGCTTGGCCATCAGAACTGCATACAATGCTCCAAGTGCTACATCACTATTGTCTTGGAAATGATGTCTCAACTCTTGTACTCATTTTCTTGACTGATGAAGGCCAACATGTCAGTCACCTTCTTCAACACCCTGTTAAACTGTATCACCTCATTTCCCTCGGTCTCTCTCTGTTCTACAACACACTTCCATTAATCGTGTAAGTCTACAATGCTTACTTTGGACAGATTAACTGACCTAATCTGCAAGAGCCATTCCTTGTTTAACCCCCCAAAATCCAAGTCTTCGTATTTATGCCAGTTAAATTTCATTTGCCACTCCTTGGCCCACTTTCCTAGTTAATCCAGATCCTGCTGTAAGCTGAAATATCATTCTTCGCTTTTGTTGTTCGCAAACTTACAAACATGCGTGCCGTCTACATTTTCATCCAAATTGTTAACATACAGTAGATGACAAAAAACAGTGGACCCAGTACACCCCTTGTGGTGTACCATTGGTGTCAGGCCACCAGTCTGAAAAACAATCGCCCACTATCTACCACTACTTTTACCAAGAAGTCATTTTTTATCTGTTTTTCTAGCTCACTCTGCATCCCATGTCACCTAACCTTCCTAACTAGCCTACCACGAGAGACCTTTTCAAAGGACTTGCTGGAGTCCATCCAGAGGACATCTACCATCCTGCCTTCATCAATCCTCCTGGTCACCTCTCCAAGAAATTCAATCAAATTTGTGAGGCAAGATTCTCCATGATGACTATCCCTAATCATTTCTTGACTTTGCAAATGCAAATAGATTCAATCTCTCAGGATTCCCTCCAGTGCCTTTCACAAATTGATGTTAGGCTCACCAACCTGCAGTTTTCTGCTTTGACCCTGCAGCCTTCTTACGGAAAGGCACAATATCAACCATCCTCCAGGCTTCTGGCACGTTGCCCATGGCTAACAACCATACTGTCTTGCAAAAGAACCAAGAACCCTGTCCCTGTCATCCCACAATGCCTTAGGATGCAGATTAGATTAGCCTTATTTGTCACATATACAGTACTATGCAAAAGTTTTATGTAGCTAGGGTGCCTAAGACTTTCGCACAGTACTGTGTTTGTCAACATGGAGCAGAGGGCGTGTTTGTAAATCTGGCGGCAGAAAAGGATGCTGGGAGTGGCGAGGGTGGAGTGCTGGGGGAGGGGTGTGGGGCATGTGGCAGAGAAGGAGTGCCATGGGTGGGGGGTGGGGGGGAGGTGGGGGGGGGGTTGGGATGGAACGGGTGCAGATACACCCAGAACTGAGACACCGGGCAAGGTCATTTGATTCCAAACGATTGGTTTATTGATCATTACTGAATATATTTCTGGTGCTTCCCACTCTCTCCCTTCTCCCTTCCCCCTTTCCCAACCATGATTCCCTTCTCCTGGTCCCCTTCCCACTCTCAGTCCACAACAGAGACCCAGATCTGAATCAGGTTTATCAGCACTCACATATGTCATGAGATTTGTGGTTTTTTTGTGGCAGCAGTGGAGTGCAATACATAAAATTACTACACTACTGTGTAAAAGTCTCAGGCACCTAGCTTTGTGCACGTGCCTGACTTTTTCCACAGTATTGTATATTGAAACATACAGTGAAATGCATTGATTGCATCAAATCAGATCAAATGTGAGGGTTGTACTGGGCAGCCTGCAAGTGTCACCATGCTTCCAGTGCAAACAATAGCATGCCCAGAAAATTCCGAAGTTCAAAGTAAATTTATTATCAAAATACATATATATATAAAACAATATATAACCCCAAGAATTGTTTTCTTGCAGGCATTCACAGTAAGTACATTTAAGCACAAGAGAATCGGTGAAAGGCCACACCGAAATCAGTGGACAAACAATCAATGTGTAAGAGACAACAAATTGCAAATACAGAAAGACAATAAATAAGTAAATAGGTAAGTAAGCAAGTACGTAAATAAATAAATAAGGAATAAATATTGAGAATATTGGATGAAGAGTCCTTGAAAGTGAGTTGAACAGTTGAGGGAACAGTTCAGTGATGAGGCGAGTGAAGCTGAGTGAAATTACCCCCTCTGGTTCAAGAGCCTGATGTTTGAGGGGTAATAACGGTTCCTGAACCTCAGATTCAATAATCGTAGCCATGTCTGTTTTCGGACTGCGGGAGGAAACTAGAGCACTCAGAGGAAGTAGACATGGTCACAGAGAGAATGTACAGACTACTCACAGACAGTGGCTGGAAATAAAACCTGATGGGTAACAGCTGATGCTGTAAAACAATTCAATAACTGCAATGCTAGCATCCCTCTAAGTCAGGTCCCGAAGATTTATCTACCTTTCCGCACATTAAGAAATGACCCGATGTTTGGGCACTTTAAACGCCAGGCCAGGGTGTCAGAACCAGAGGCAAGGGTCAGGCCGGTTCTGCTCACTGCTCTGTGATGCTTACTCTGCTCTTTGCTGCACTGAGGCTGAGGCTATGGCTTGCTTTGTCTTCTCCGGACTTTGTGTCTGAGGGCTCACTTTCATCCTAAGTGCTATTTGCTTACTTTTATTGCTTGCATGATTTGTTTTTTCCTCTCTCTCTGCACATTGGGCGCTTGTCAGTCTTTTTTTATGGGTTCTTTAGGGTTTCTTGTTTTGTGGCTGCCTGTAAGGAGACGAATCTCATGGTTGTATAATGTATACATAGTTTAATAATAAATTAACTTTGAACCTTAAGACCATCACCACCTCTTCTTTTGTAATGTGGAGTTTTTGGAATTTCACAAGGCCTTGATACAGTCCTATACAAACAGTATGTAAATGAAAGCAATAAAGTTGGAGGTATTATATAGGCTTGGATAGAAAAATGCAGGAGGAAAACAGACAGTAGAAATAAATGATTCTTCTTCAGAGTGGCAGGCAAGGGAGGTATTGTAGGGATTGACCCCCCATTAGTCACAGTATGTTTCACAAGATAGGATGAGCGAATTGAAAGCAATAATTCTAAGTTTACTAATGACACAAAACGGGGCGGGTTTATATGTTGTGAGGATGACATAAAGAGGCTTCAAAACAGTTTAGAGAAAAGTTGAATGAGTGTGGAAAATACATTGCAGTGTGAAGTAGACAAATGTGAAGTTCAACTTTAGTCATTCAACCATACTCATGTATACTGCCAAATGAGACACCATTCTTCCGAACAAAGTTGCACAACACAGCACATACAGTGTAACTCACACAAACAACACAGTGTGATATTACCACAAATAAATTAGCACATAACAAGGTGCATCTTCCATTGGTCCATTTCAGTTGGAGTCAAAAAGGAAGAGTACTACTTAAATGTTGATGGATTTGGAAAATATTAATGTATAAGGGCTTCCGGATCTCCTTGTACATCAGTGCCTTAAAGCAAACATCCAGGTGAAGTCGGCTGTTAGGAAGGCAAATGCTATGAGGAGCTTCATTGCAATAGGCTTTGACTACAGTATATGATTTTAGTGTGAGACTGATTTAATTGATAACTGATTTAGAATATCTCTGCACAGGATAACAGGAATGACTAAAAGAATAAAATTATTTCAGTGGTAGAGCATGCAGTACTCTTCTGAAGTACTGACTTAAGCTCATAGATTAAGAATGAGAGTGAGTTTTATTCTACATTTGAATTTAGAACCAAAGAGAGTCACATTACTTAAAGTGCTACAATCCCTCAACCATGAACACCATAGATATCATCAATATTCTGTTCTGGGAAAGCGTCAGGATGTTGAGATGGACAAACTGATATAGAGGGAACCCAGCTTTACTACCACCCAAGTCCACACCCACCAACAAGCACACTCATTTGCACTAATCCTATTTAATTTTTGCCCCAGTCCCCTTCAGTCTTGCCAGAATCTCCCACTCACCGAAACACTCGGGTGGTTAATGGCAGCAAATTAAGCAACTAATCAACAAACCTTTGGGACATGGAAGGAAACTAAGGAACCCAGAGGAAACACGGAGCTGATTCCATGAGCTGTCAACTCACTTTCAAGGACTCTACAACTCATATTCTCAGTTTTATTGATCTATTTATTAATTTATCTATTTATCTATCTGTTTATTTGTTTGTTTGCTTATCTATCAATCTATTTATTTATCTATCTATTTATCTATTATTTATTAATTAATTGTATTAGCACAGTTGTCCTCTTTTGCACATTGGTTATTTGTCAGTCTTTGTGCATAGTTTCTCCAATAATTCTATTGTATTTTTTTGTCCTACTGTGAATATGCTGCAAGAAAATGAAGAGTCGGGGTAGTATATGGTGACATAATAAATTTACTTTGAACTTCAAACCTTGAACTTGGAACCTGTGCAGTCATGGGGAGAACGTGCAGACTCCACATAGACAGCACCAGAGGTCAGGTTCGAACTTGGATCACCAGAGCTGTGCCAAGGCAGCTCTGTTAACCTTGACACATGAGCTGGATGCTCAACACAGTTTCATAGTTTATATGGAGACGCAAGGGGCAACAGATGCTGGAGCGTGGAACAGGAAACCATCTGCTGAAGCAACATCTGAGGGTGGAAAGGAACAGTTGAAGTCTCAAGTTGAAATTCGGCCTCAAGTCTATGTCTGCTGCATCCCGATACAGGGTTTCGATCTGAGGTGTTGACTGTTCCTTTCCTCTTGTGGTTGCTGCTCCACCCGTTGGGTTCTTCCAGCAAATCGTCGTTGCTTTACGGTTTTTTATGCTTCAGCCTTGCTCTGAAGTGACATATTGTGACTTATTCTCACAACAGTCTTGCCTTCGTTGTAGTGGTGAATCCAAGCCTGAAGATGCCTGTTATCCCAGCTACTGAAAGCAGTACATGAAGGAATCAGGGTGATGCTAACGTTGCCTCCGGACCCAAGTGCAAATCACACATGGCGACAGATAGATCAGTAAAGGTCATAGTAAAATCTTGCAGCTGGATTACAAACCTGACTCAATTTCTTTCCCACTGGAATAGGCTCTATTTATTTACATTTAAAAACCTGTCGACTCAGACAAATAGCTGCAGCTTGAGAGCGTGGCAGTTTAATCAAGGTGGCCAGAAGGACAAGTGTCACTGTATCCAAAGGCGTACAGAATCGAATCATGTGTGCCCAGAATCACCTTAAAGGGACCACGTCACTGTTCATGTTTTCTTTTTACTTCCCGATCCAATCCTCGGCTGTTCTGTGATCCCACTGGAAATTGTCGCATATGTGTAAAGTTTTCCATATCCCTCAAGGTATTCCTAAATCCATTGCAATGCAGTAATGCAGGGAGTGCAAAGAATGCATTTCCGTGTTTCAAGGTCTAACCAGCGAATGTGACTGATTAATCTAAAGTTAACAGAGATGATTGGGAGGACCAGGGGGCTGTAAACACAAGAGATTCTGCAGATAGTTGGCTGAAAAGTACAGGGGGAATGTCAGGGGCAGGTTTTTTTACACCTAGAGTGGAGGGTGCATGGAGCATACTGCCAGAGTAGAGTCAGCTACAGTATATTAGTGACATTTGAAAGACAATTAGATAGGCACATGGATGAAAGAAAACTGAGGACTATGTGAGAGGGAAGTGTTAGATTGATTTTGGATTTTGATGCATTGGATTTTGGAATATCCTGAGTGATATAGAAAATATTACACAAAATGCAACCATTTCCAGTGGGATCACAGAAGAAAATCTTGAGCAAAGCACATAAAATGCTGGAGGAACTAAGCAAGACAGGCAGCAACTACTGAAGGGAATGAATGTTTTTAAAAATCATACCTTTGACACACCCCCTATAGTTTGCCCCAGACATGTTGAAAGGGGAAGTTATGTCCCCTTGAATTAGCCATTTCCACGCTGGGAAATAGTCCACTTCATCTATGCCTCTTATCATCTTGTACACCTCTACCAAACTGCCTCTCATCTTCCTTCGCACCATTGAGAAAAGCCCTCGCCTGCTCAATCTATCCACTTGACATGCTTTCTAATCCAGGCGGCACTCCAGTAAATCTCATCTGCACCCTCCTTAAAGCTCCCACATCCTTCCTATAAAGAAGTGACCAGAACTGAACACAATGTTCCAAGTGTGGTTTAACTAGAGTGTCCATCTAGATGATAGCTCATTAGTAAATTCAAGTTCAATTTTAAGTTTATTGTCATTCAGCCATATATAGCACTGTGCAAAAGCTTTAGACATATATATTGCCGGGGTGCCTAAGAGTTTTGCACAGTACTGTATTTGTCAATGTGGTGCAGGGAACAAGACTGTAAATCTGGCAGGAGCCAAGGATGTTGGGAATGGTGAGGGTGGAGCGCCACGTGAGAGTTGTGGGACAGGTGGCAGAGAAGGAGTGCCGGGGCGGGAGGAGGCTGGAATGGATGCAGCAACATCCAACCCTGAGACTTCCAGCAAGGCCACTGGATTCCATACAATTGGTTTATTGATCATCACAGAATGTCTTTCAGGTGCTTCCCACTCCCTCCCCTCTCCTTTCCCCTCTTCCCAACCATGATTCCCCTCTCCCTGCCCCCTTCCCACTCTCAGTACACAACAGAGACCCATATCAGAATCAAATTGATCATCGTTCGCATATCGTCATGAATTTTTTTTAGCAGCAACAGCACAGTGCAATGCATAAAATTACTGCAGTACTGTGCAAAACTCTTAGGCACCCTAGCTATAGATATGTGGCTAACACTTTCGCACAGTGATGTACATGTATACTGCAAAACGAAATTCCATTGCTTCTATTGTTTCCTGTATTTACTGTGAATGCAGGATTTAAGGTGACATATATGTACTTTGATAATAAATTTATTTTGAACTTTTAAAAGATTCTTCCAGACCAAGATGCACAACACAGTACATATAATTCACACGCTATGCATAAAGTACTATTACCACAAGTAAATTAACAAATAATAAAGTGCATTTACGACACAAGTTAAAAAGTAAACAACGTAGCGCCACTGGTGCTTGGTACGCGATGAGACCTGCCTGGTGGCAGGGAGTTCAGCAGTCTCACAAAGAATCCTCATGGTACAAACAGCAGCCATGGGATCTTGTAGATCGAGCCAAGACCCCAGGCAGAACCTTGCTGCAAATGTGGCATCCAATAATCTACACCTCTAACATTGCAGCAGCCCTTGACATGTTTAATCATTGTGTTTGGGTTATTCCTGACCCAGCAAGATGAGTCACACTGTTTATGATTTTAATTCACTTGACTCCAGGAACTCCAGACCGTAAAACTCTTCCCCTCCTTCTTACACTGTTTTTTCCCCCATAGGTTTCACACATTTGTAAAGCCAGGCTGTTTTTTACTTATTGGCATATTGTCTCTTTACCTGGTCTTCTCTTCCACTCTGGGTACACGGCTGCACTTTGAGTCCTGGCCTGTCTCCTAGGCTTCGCAGTGATTGATGGGCTTGTCCCCTTCCTGCATGGTTCAAATCTCCGGCTGTTATCATCCTGCCTTCTACAGAGAAATGAACAGCACCCAGGGGATTCGTTCTGGAGCTTAGGCTCTGGCTGGACAATCTATTTAAACAAAGGCATGCTGCTCTGTTTAAAGTTTTAGAAGTATTTTCGGGGTTATTTTATGCAAGCCAGAAACAAGGGAAATTGATAAGTAAACAGAAGACACATGTAGATAACAACAGAAAATCAAAATGCTACAGATTCAGGAAATGCGAAATAAAAATATGGAAATACTCAACATGATAAAACCGTTAGACATAGGAACAGAGTTTGGGCATTCGGCCCATCAAGTCTGCTTCCCCCATTCTATATGGCTGACTCATTCTCCCTCTCAACCCCATTCTCCTGCCTTCTCTATGTAACCTTTGACATCCTTCCCAATCAAGAATTTCTGCTTTAAGTATATTCAGTGATGTTGCCTCCACAGCCACCTGTGGCAATGAATTCTGCAAATTCACCACATTCTGGTGAAAGAAATTCTTCCTCTCCTCTTACCTAAAGAGACATCCTTTTATTCTAAGGCTGTGCCCTCTAGTCCTAGACTCTCCCACAAACGGAAACATCCTCTCCAAGTCCCATCTATCTATGCCCTCAATATTCTGTAGGTTTCAACTTGGTGGACTCTAGATCACGATCTCTTTGGGGGGCTTTTACTATTGCTTGCATGGTGTGGGGGGAGGTGGTGCTTCAGCTGGTGCAGCTGGGGGGAGGGGGAAGGTCGATGCCCCCCCCGCTGCTTGTCCGTGGGATAGGGGTCTTTGGGGTTCTGCTGCTACTATCATTCATTCTTTGGGGTTTCTTGTTTTTTGATGACTCTGTAAAGAGAAAGAATTTGAGGTTGTATATTATATACATACCCAGATATTAAAATGAACTATCCCTTCCCTCATTCTTCTAAACTCTAGCAAGTACAGGACTAAAGCCATTCAATGGTCCTCATACCTTAACTCTTTCATTCCTGGGATGTGCTAATCTAAAAGTTTCTTAATGTTTCTAATTCTGTATATCTGCCTCTACACAATCTTTGGCAGACTGTTTCGTGCCCCCACTACTCTCTGTGTGTATAGCCTACCTCTGACATCCCACACCCCTATACTTTACTCCTAACACCTTAGAATTATCTTCCTTCTTATTAGCTATTGACGTGCAGCTTATGTTCAAAGTACATACTGTATACAGTATGTCACCATATACAACTCTGAGATTCATTTTCATGCAAGCATACTCAATAAGTCCATAATAGGATAACAACCATAATAAAATAAACAAAGGACCGCACCGACTCGGGCATTCAACCATGTTGAAAATACAACAAACTGTGCAAATACAAAAGAAGAAATAATAATGATAATAAATAAATAAGCAATATTGAGAACATGAATACCCTTCTCATCTTCTCATACTGACATGAAAGTAGCCTTTGAAGGTGAGTCCCTAGGTGGTGAGAACATTTCAAGGATGGGCATGTGAAGTCAAGTGAAGTTATTCACTTTGGCTCAAGAGCCTGATGGTTGAGGGGTAACAATTGTTCCTGAACCTGGTGGTGTGAGTACCTCCTTCCTGATGGTAGCAGCAAGAAGAGAGCCTGATTTAGGTGGTTCCTGTCCGTGATGATAGATTCTGATTTTCTGCAACAATGCTTCATGTAGATGTGCTCAATGGTGGGGAGGGCTTTCTCCGTGATGGCCTGAGCCATATCCACTACTTTTTGTAGGATTTGCAGCTCAAAAGCTTTGGTGTTTCTGAACCAGGCTGTGAATGAGCCAGTCAATATACTCCCCAACACACATCTATAGAAGTTTGTCAATGTTTTAGCTGTCATGCTGAATCTTCACAAATTCCTGCAGGAGAAGAGGTGCTGTCATGCTTTCTTCATAATTACACTTCATAACGTCTTTGATTGTCCACTTGATCTATACCTCTTATCATCTTTAACACCTCTATCAAGTCATCTTTTCTCCTCCTTCGGTGTAAAGAGGAAAACCTCAGCTTGCTCAACCTGTCTTCATAAGGCATGCTCTCTAACCCAGGCAGCATCCTAGTAAATCTCCCCTGCACCCTTTCAAAAGCTTTTACATCCTTCCTCCAATGAGGTGAACAGAACTGAACACAATCCTCTTGGTTTGGACATTAGACCATTAACAATCAGCAGAAAATAAAGCCCAGAAACTGAATCAGTCAGCTTTTATATGCAAATCATTCATAAATATGTTTTAATCCAGGGCAGGCTATGCCAGAAAACTCTTCTGAGTGATGTCATAGTCCTTGTAAAATCAGATAGGATATCTCCATGCACTAAGCACATTGGCCCACCTGATGTTTTCTGAGAGTCGTTATTTACCACACAATATATCAATTATGTTATGCTTTGCACAATTTCCATTTCCAACATCTATTCGACTCACGGGGGTTCCCAACCCTTCTTATGCCATTAACTGAGGGGTCCATGGACCTCAGGTTGAGAATCCTTGCGGAGCTTATAGGCGTAACTCCCAACTCTTGCTGGGCGGTCCATAAATATCAAGGTGCACATCATGTCGAATTGCCAAAATAGTTAAGGACCTCTATCTCCTGACCTCCAACGTTCTGTCTAATTTTTTTATAGTTGCGCGGACCAACCGTTCCTCTGTGTAGAAAATATTTACATGGCCTGAAAACTTCACGTCACTTAAATTTTTAAACAATTGTATGAATACTGTGATGGTTGACCTACCTGTGTCGACGTTCAGCGGGCCATTGGTTTATTAATAATGAGCTACCGACTTCAATTCTGTGTTTATTGTTACAATTTCTAACAGTGTTGTAACTTGAACCACTGACAATGTAAATACTTGAAACTGAAATGTTTCAAAGTGAAGATTGTGGCACATTTATTATTTAGGAAATTAATGGATTATATTCATTAGCACATAATTAATTACAGAGTATGTGCGCGGGAGCACTGGAGTTACTGTGTGGCTGTGAGCCTGTGCAGCTTAGAGGGAACAGTGGTGACTTCAGTGTATCAATCAGAACTTTTGCTAGACTCATACCCTGCTAGCCAAACTAGTTCCCAACCATTTTATCTAGCTCCTTCATTGTTTTTAGCTTAATCATTTTATTTTCCTCCCCCATCTGTGGGGCAATCTATACCACTCCTTGCATTTGACTGGTGTCACTCATGTATTGCAACTCTGAATCAGGGCATGAATTGCATGGGGGAAGATTATTGATGCCCACCCTACTGAGTTTTGTATCAATTCACAATCAGATTCAGACTCATTTCACTTATCACAAGTACATTGAAACATGTCATCTGAATTAACAACCAACGCAACCTAAGGACGTGCTGGGGTGGTGCAGCCCACCAGTCTGAACACACGTTCTAGCGCCAACGTAGCACGCCCGCAATGCTCGGAAGAACAGCACAGAACACAGCAAACAACAAAAACAACAGCAGCAAAACAAAACCATGAGAAAATCTGCGGGTGCTGGAAATCCAGAGCAACACAAGCAGAATGCTGGAGGAACTCAGCAGGTCAGGCAGCATCTATGGAAAAAAGTAAAGAGTCAACGTTTCGGGCCGAGGCCCTTCTTCAGGCCTGCAAAAGAAGCTCCATTTCTCCATCGCACCCATGTATATGCACAGTCTTCTAACTTCAGAACATGCCATCTCCAGCCTCTAGCCTCCAGTGGACTGGTGGACTCACAGACGATGGGCTTCAACTTCCCCAGTGGACTCACGGGGACTCAGGACTCCAGCCTCGACTTCCAGACTTCAGTGTCCTTTTGGCTTTGGGCTTAGATCTTTGGTATCAATCCCAGGACTCTCTGATGACAATGAATGAGGACCCTGGATGAGGAACCCAAGCACTAGGCTTCAAGAGCATGAAGAATTAAGTTCTACCTGAAATCTGCTAACTGTTGAACACTGTACCATTTGCATTCTCTGCATTAACCTGTTAGCAGGTGGCATGTGAAATTTTCAGTAATTTTATTTAACCAAGGTTTTGGGAGGGAGTTGTTTTTTATATAATCAGCTGTAGAACCTAATTCCCCCTTCTAAAAAAAATATAGGGCAGTGAAAGATATCCAGTGAAAGAAGTCACTTCTCAATGTTACTAGCAGACCACACACCAGCCTAGTGCTGTGTAGCACAGTGTGGGCGTTCAGTTTGTGTGTTCAACAACGCATGGAGTGCACTGCTGGAGGTGCCCTCTTAACCTTTGCAGGAATGTATGCCGGCCCCTGAACAGTGTATCTTGTAAACTTGTACATGATGTCATACGGATGGTTTGCGCTGTTCATTCAATCTTGTTTATGTGCGACTTGAAGGTTGATGGCTGTAACAGATTGTGATGGCAATCTCCAGTGCATACTCTGTGCTGCCTGCCAGCTCTGATAATGTCATTCATCCCTGGCGTTGGCTCCGCGTCTCGCTTCACATAGCAGCAGTTCATGCTGATGGAATGGGCACCAGGGCTCCCTTGAAAAAAAATCCCTATACTCATTGACAATAAATACATTACAGAAAATTAACCTTTACTTTTGGGAAGGAAAAATAAAGACAATTAATTTCACAGTGTATAAGTTTGGATTGAGCTGTGATTTGATTTTGCTGTTCATTTATGGTCAGATAAAAGCAAGCAGAAATTAGAGCAGTGGGGTTTCCTTTCAGGGCAAGTTCAGGCAGGCTTGCCTTGTGGAATTCCTATTGGTTTAGTGAGGAAAGTTGCTACTTCAACAGATTCCAATTTCTTTGAAGTGATGAAATCGGGACCTAACGCCTGGACACTTAAATCACTCTCATGAGATCCTTCCTGTTGTTTTATCAAATGGAATAATCCTTCTGAAAATAGCAGACATGTGGTGCAGTGGAAATGAACATTATAAGGTGTAATAGTCCGGCTACTGAGAGTGAGAGAGCTTTGTGTAACAGAGGGAGGAGTCTTCTTGTTTTTACCAAACCTAAAATTCAAAGTTTTGGATTTGAACACCTTAACAAATCTTAACTCTCTTCACCCACTTGATTCTCAAGCTCTCAATATTCTTGTCTTAAAATAAACAATAGCAAGATACATTGAGACTTTGATGGAGAGAAGACAGTTTGATGTTCTAAAAAAGAATGAATTTATGTAATAATGTTTTAAGAAATATTTTAAACATGTGGTAATCTGTCCGATGTTCTCTGTTCTCATTGCCTTTATCTTTATTGCCATCTATGTCATTATAGGGTAGCGGAGTGGAGGTATGTCTCTACCAAAGGAGGTGGAAGGAGCCATTTCTCTGCTAGGTTGCAGGTCACCTTTGGGCAAGGTCTCTATGTTTCTTGTAGCCCTGGCTTAGGCCTCCTGATCAGGGTCAATGGAAGCCATGGGAGCAGGTGGTGGATGTTTCGTATGAACAGCTGGTGCATATCACAAGTCCAGGTTATGCAGCCACTAATGCCAGGCAGACAATCTCTGAAGAATATTCATCACGGCTGGAGTCACAGGTCTTGTAAAGACACTGCCAAAATTAAGGCAATGACAAACCAATTCTGTAGAAAAATTTGGCAAGAACAATCATGGTTGTGGAAAGACCATGCTCACCTACGTCACGCGACATGGCACACAATGAACGAATGAATGTCATTTTACCTTAGCCCCTACATTATACTGCACTTGGTCTATTTATTGAGACTGTGAGAAGTTGAAGGTCTGATATCCCCCGTGATTTTTATTTCGCCTATGCTCCCTCTCTCATTCTCCCCTGGAGTGTCTCATTAAGTATTGCTTTCTGCAGACCTTGACTCTTAGTGTGTTTACGTGCCAACTTCACATTTTGAAAGACCCAGCAACCTCAAGTCACATACTTGAGCATCAGATATCTAAATCGCTGCTGTTCAGTAGCAGGAATCCTCTCTGCAACAGAAGCACAAGACGCTTGGTTGCAAAGGAACTGAGTGTGAAAATTCTATTTCTGCTGTGAAATGCATCCCTTCTCTTTCCACTTCGATGGGCGGCTAGGACTTGGTGACATTAACCCTTTACGTGCTGAGATAATGTCCAAATCCACACATTATTAACACAGTCGTTCCGCTCAGGGAGCCTGCTCTGCCATTTAATGAGATTGTAGAGGAGCCCTAGTCTAACTCTATAAAGCTGCCTTTTTCCCACGTACTTTAAGGCTTAAAAATTGCATCAGCTGCTAAATGCAGGAGGTGTATCCAAATGTCTGCCAACCTGCGGGTTGCTTTATAAAAATCTATTTGTTAAAAGAGAAACCATACTGTAAATTGTGTCCATGGTAACTATATAAGTTAATTCCACTTCTCAGTTTTTGGTCTGCAGTTATGCATATCATGACTTTACATGTGCTCTTCCAGTTCCAGGTTCTTGTATTGGCATTGGTCTATTATTGTCATCCATGCTGAGACACAGTGAACAAACTTAGTTTTGCAAGCCACCCATACAGATCATACCAAAACATCAGCGTTTTGAAGTAATACAAGGTAAAACCAGTAACAGAATCAGAATATAGTGTTACAGTTACAGAGAAAACACAGTTCAGGCAGACAATAAGGTGCGAGCGCCATGCTGGGGTAGGCTGTGAGGACAAGAGTTCATCTTCAATGTACAACCGGTCCATTCAAGAGTCTATCACAGTGGGATAGAAGCTTTCCTTGAGCTAGTATGTGTTTGTATTTTCTGCCCAATAGAAGAGGGGATATGACTGAAGTGGGAGGGGTCTTCGCTGGCTGCTTTTCTGAAGCAGTGAGAAGTCTTCCCATTCCATGTTTTAATTTGCGTATGTATGTGTGTTTTTTTTCTCTCTCGTGGAACAAGATGGCGAACCACCACATTACATCATGTGTGTCACTGAGCCGGAAAAAACTGCGGTAGTCCTTGGTAGTTCAGTCAGGCCGGAGGCTTGAAGGACAAGCCCAGCAGCAGATCGAAGGATAATGCAATCCCAGATCTTACCCTATATGGGGCTGTGATCATTTGTGCCAGTTCTTCCTTCTTTTTGTGACAAGTATACACCTCAGCTTTTCCCTTCACCAATTTTAGCCCAAGTGGGAATTGTAGTCAAGAAATTAAGCTCGCTCAAGGCTGAGGTTCTGTGCCAGAAAAAATTATTCCTTATCTTTGTTTTGCCAGTGTCAATTATTTTTCTAATCATTCTCCCCTCTCCTTTATTAAATAACACCGAGAAAATTGCTACAGTACGCAAGTACAGAGCACCAATGTTGTTGAAACCTTAGATGGTATAAGTTTGGCAGCGTCTATTCTGGTTACCTCACAATAGGATACACGTGAAGTTCTGAGAATGGGTGTTGTAAAGATCAAATGGAATGGCTCCAAGGATGGAATAGTTCAGTAAACCTGGTGGGTCTGGAGAAGATGGGATTGTAGGTTTTAGAAATGAAAGGTGATTTTGTTGAGGAGTACAAAAACTTCGACAGTAGGTTTGACAGATTATTGATGGTATGGGGAGAACTGCAGCACAAGGAGAAGGGAGTGATTGATCATCCTTGCAGAGGGCTGGCATGTTTTAGATGGGTCAAATGCCCTCATAATGCACTAAAACTATTCCATCATTCTGAAGCTGAAATACAGTACCTCAAAGACTGACTCTTGACAATATTTCACTTCTTTGTGACATTCTCTAATGTGTAAACCTTCAGAGGGATATCTGCTGCAACATACACAAAATGCTGGAGGAGATCAACAGGTCAAGCTACACCCATGGAGGGAAATAAACAGTTTCTGAGACTCTTCATCAAAGCTAATCTGACCTGCTGAGCTCCTCCAGTATTTCGTGTGTATTGGATGATATCTACAGTGGAAGGAGATTGATAACTCGTTATCTGATCTCAATACAAAACCTTCCCTATGATGATCTGCTGGCTTGTAATGAGAAGTAGGAATTCTAGGCAACAATGCAGAAACTAACAATACAGAACTAAGTCTGTCCTTGACCAGAAACATCACTTCAGGTTCAGATAGTTTTACTGCCATAGAAAATGTTGGGTCAATAGTCAGTAGACATAAGGCCATTTTTTCATCCCTGTCTCCCTGACAATTAGCATAATTGCCCCTCTTCAATGGTGCAGTTTTATAAAATATTCCATACCTCAGATTGGAGGTTGTAATATTGTAAACCGATACATCACTGGTCCCTATCTACAGTATCTCACACTAGGAACTACTGAAGACAGCATTTATCATCAAAGACTCTTGCTATCCAGGCCATGCCATCTTCTTGCATCTATTATCAGGCAAGGGGTACAAAAGCCTAAAGTCCCACACCACTAGTTTCTTTCCAATATCTTTATTAATTTATATATATAAGAATACAGAGTACAGGAAAAAAATATGTATGTCAATACATTAAACTAAATCGCATGTAAAAATTCCTTACCCTATATTGGTACAAATCAATTAGTTCGTAACATTGAAAAATAGTAATTTTTATATAAAAAAATCTAACCCACTACCAAGACCGAAGCTGATTAATAGAAAAAAAAGAAAAAAGATTGTTAGTCATCATCTGTGCTTTAACAGCAAATCAAAGGTTTTGAAAATTCAGAAAAGGTCCCCACAATGTTTGAAAGTGTTGATTAGATTCAAAGATTGAACATTGAACCTTCTCTAAATTTAAACATGACACCACATCATGTAACCGTTGGGTGTGAATAGGAGGGGCCACATCTTTCCATTTAAGCAAAAGCGTCCTTCTGGTCATAAGAGACATAAAAGACAAAATGTGCAAATCAGATAGCTCCAAAATAATATCCTTTCCTCCAACAATACCAAATAAAGCAGTCAAAGGATTAGGCTTGAAATTTACTTTAAAAAGTAACGAAAAGGCTTGAAATACTTCTTTCCAATATTTTCTAAGACTCGGGCATGTCCAAAACATATGAATGCGTGAAGCTTCTCCATTATTACATTTATCCCTATACGGAGATATATCTAAATAAAAACGAGACAACTTATCCTTAGTCATATGGGCCCTATGGAAACACCACCAGTTTCAAGAACATTTACTTTCCATCGGCTATTCAGCTCTTGAACCAACCTGCACAACTCTAATCACAACTCAGTCTAGCAACATCATGACCATTTTGGCCACCCTTGCACTTCTGTGGACTTTTGTTTCTTGACATTCTTTCCTGTATGATTTTGTATAATTTATGTTTTATCTTTTTCTTGTAAATGTTATGCGTTTGATGCTTTGTGCCTGTGATGCTACTGCAAGTAAGATTTTCTTTGTGGCTGCACATTCATGTACTTGTGCAGGTGACTTTGAGTCTATCTATAGGCATCACAGGACTCAGAGTTCATCAATACCTGGCAAATATCAGTCAGTAAATACAGCCTTCTTAATACACTTGATCTATGGTGACTCCGTGGCCACCTTAACCACATGTGACCTTGTTTTGTTTTGTCCTATGGTGTTTATCATTTATTTATTGAGATACAGTAGAGAAAAGGCCCTTCTGGCCCTTCAAGCCATGCTGCCTAGCCATCCCCTTAATTTAATTCTAGCCTAATCACAGGACAAGTTACAATAACCAATTAACCTACCAACCGACAAGTCTTTGGACTGTAGGGGGAAACCAAAGCACCAGGAGGAAACCCATACTGTTACGGGGAGAACGCACAAACTCCTTACAGGTAGAGTCGAGAATTGAGCCCTGGTCACCTGTACTGTGAAGTGTTGTGCTAACCACTGTGCTACCGGTTTCTTTCCTGCATTATTTTGCATAAACCAGAGAGAAACATGGCATGAAGCCATCTTAATAAACAATCTATCTTCTTTTTTTAAAACATGTGAACATCTTTTGCAATGACGATGTTTATTGTTCATCCTGTTCATGAAGTTAACATGCTCTTAGTGGCAGTCTCAGTTCTGGAGTCACATGTAGAACACGACACTTCCTTCAGTACAAGAGATTATGGATTTTGTAATGATATGGTAACTTTGTGATCTCCATTACTAATACTAATACAAGTATTTTAACAACTATATATAACTATAAACGCACAGTGGCCACTTTATTAGTAACCTCCTATACCTAATAAAGTGGCCACTGAGTGTATGTTTGTGATCTTCTGCTCCTGTAGCCCATCAACTTCAAAGTTCAATGTGTTGTACATTCAGAAATCCTTTCTGCACACCACTGTCGCAGCGTGTGATTGTACGAATTACTGTTGTCTTCCTGTCAGCTTGAATCCGTCTGTCCATTCTCCTCCGACCTTTCTCACTAACAAGGTGATTTTGCCCACAGAACTATTGCTCTTCGGATTACTTTTTTTGTTTCTCGCATCATTCTGTTTGGACTCCAGAGACTGTTGTGTGTGAAAATCCCAGGAGATGAACAGTTTAAACTACTTCATTTGGCACCAGCGATCACTCCAGAGTTAAAGTCACTTAGATCACATTTCTTCCCTGTTCTGATGTGTGGTCTGAGAAACAACTGAACCCCTTGACATTTTCTGCTTGCTTTTATGAACTGAGTTGCTGCCATATGATTGGCAGATGAGCCATTTGCATTAATGAGCAAGTTTACAGGTGTACCTAATAAAGTGGCCACCGATGTAAGTTTGTTTGAATTTAAATTTACCAGCCACAATAGTCTCTGGATCATGATCCAAGCCCTTGGATATCATTTCAATAAATTGAACTATTATGCTATTATTCCCATTTTTACTTTATCAGTAGCTTGCTTAATAAAGTGATTTCACACATATATGAATGATGAAGGTGTAATTTTTGTTTTTCTGGTAATGGTGTGTAAAATAATACGAACATTCATTTTCCATACTCTCCAATATTGGAAGTAAATATTGTGCTGTTGATTTCCACAAGAGCATCAGCTAGGTCAGGCACAATTCCTACGATTCTAAAAATATTTTTAGCGGCAGCATGGTCGCAGAGTGGTGACCATAACTGTGTCAGCCACCCGGGTTCAGTTCCGACGTCATCTGTAAGGAGTTTGTACGTTCTCCCCATGACAACGTGAGTGAGTACTCCGCTTTGCTCCCACATCTCAAAGATGGTCGGGTTAGGAGATTAGTTGGTCACATGGGTGTAACTGGGCGGCCCGGGCTCGTTGAGGTGGAAGGATTTGTTACCGTGTTGTATCTCAAAACAGATAAATAAAGCAGACACTTCTCAATCCCGTTTGCGCTGACCCTTGCTTCCATTTCCATTTACTGAGTGTTCTGTGGGGCAGATGATCAGTAACAATATCTCCCTTACAAATCATCCCGGTAAACAGATGGCATATCCATATTTGAATTCAAGAAGATGGACGGAATATTTATAAAGCAATATGTGTTTGCAACTTTTAATTTAATTTATTCATTTGGTGGGGGTAGAATGGTGGCCTTGTTATTTTAGTATTTATTGTCTTTTATTTACATACTTCCCTCTGTATGTTTATAGGAGGCACATTGAGGTCACGTACAGCCTCAGTTTTTCCTAATAAGTGCTGTGGTCAAATGTAGTTGTTAGGAGCGGTTTATTATGGAGGATCTTCTATTTGACTCAAGCCTGTGGTTATGGTGGTACATCGGGTATTGGCAATAAAGGCGGTGTAGACACAGCACTTGATAATGTTTGCCCACATAACATAATAGAGTGCATCAATGTCATCGAACTTGGTGGTTTCAGAATATGTTCATTAATACTATTAATTACTGTTATGGATTAGTGCAGCCACAGAAAAATCAACTTACTCCATTCAAATGTTAATATTTGGTTATTTTCATTCTTTATATAAGAAACAAGCGATGATTATTATAGAGATAGTACAAAGGAAGGGATTGAAACCATTCTCTGTATTCAATTAGCCAGAATCCACTATGTGTGATTTTTCCACAGTACTGTATTTGTCAACATGGAGCGGAGAACAAGTTTGTAAATCTTGCCAGGAGCAAGCTGGATTGCCAGGAACTGTACCATCAATTTACGGGATATGTCACTCAGGGTCTTGGACTATGTATGTGGCTTTTACTTGCTCGCTATTTGGAATGTGCTGCGTATGTTTTGTACCTTGGCCCCAGAGGAACGCTGTTTCGTTCAGCTGTGTCCATGTATGATAATTAAATTTGATTTGATTTGATTTGAAAGGATGTTGGGAATGGTGAAGGTGGAGAGTTGGGGGAGGGGTTTGGGACAGGGGACAGAGAAGGAGTGCCAGGGTACTGGGGATGGAGCGGTTGCAGACACACCCAGCCCTGAGACACCAGGCAAGGTCATTTGATTCCAAACAATTGGTTTATTGATCATTACAGAATGTCTTTCTGGTGCTTCCCACTCCCTTCCCCTTTTCTCAACCATGATTCTCCTCTCCCTGCCCCTTTCCCACTCTCAGTCCATAATAGGAAACCCATATCCGAATCAGGTTTATCATCACTCACGTATATCATGAAATATGGGTTTTTTTTTGTGTCAGCAGTACAGGGCAATACATAAATTTACTGCAGTATTGTGCAACAATCTAAGGCACCTGAGTGTTATACACTATATGTGCCTAAGACTTTTATATATACCATGAATTCTAGTTAATTGGGACACATCGGAACCTGCGCATTTTGACTCTATTAAGTGGCTGCCCCAATTAGCCAAAGTTTCATGAAATAGTTAAAAAGATACAATATAAAAAAGACAAACTACCATTTAACTGAGTGACAAATTATGTATTTAAATGAAATACAAAATAAATTAGATACTACTATCAATTCTACAGTATATATTAGTTCCTATTAGTTATCAATAGAGGAATTCATCCAGTGTACACTGGCATGTTCTTTTGATAGACTATAAATGAAAAAATCAACATAGAGAACTATTGCAGATAATCGGTTCCCTTCATACAATAGTATAAAAGACTGAATCCTCTAAATCTTCATTTTCATTGTAAAATTCAAGATGATTGTCGGTATTTTCAAATTCTTCGTAGTACCTAACTTGTAGCAGTGAAATCATTTCATTTACACTACTGCGAAGCCTCTTCCAGTGTCGTCATTTACACTCCTGGCTGTTTCTGACATCTCCAAGCCTGAATGCTTGAAACCCCAGGGTGAGCAAAACAGTTCTGAGTTGTCTTACTGGTTCCTTCTCACCAGCTATCAGTGACAAAAATCGCTGCTTTTTGAACACAAGCACGAACATCTGACACTACTGAAGCACGGTGTGGTGTCTCATGGCCACACAAATGCACGTGTCTGACACTAGTTAGAACCTGTTCGGCAACAGTCTCTTGTCTCAATTAAGTGGCAAGGTATCCCAAATAAACAAAGGGAATCCCAGCTATTTTCTCAATCAGTTTTTGCTCTTCAAGAGTTGTCCCAGATAAACAACTGCCTGTTTACATATTACGGATAGACAGATAGATAGATATGCGGATGTATGGATATATAGATATAGATATACACACTGTATGCACGTATGTATAACATGAATATATAACATATGTATATATTACATAAAACGTTAAGACATTGGAGCAGCATTAGGCCAATTGACCTATCACGCCTGCTCCACCATTCCATAATGCCTGACTTATTATCCCTCTTGACACTATTCTCCTGCCTTCTCCCCATAACCTTTGACCCGCAATATATATACAACTTAAAAGTATTTCTGTATGTGAGGATGGGAGAGTCAGGGACTTGGATTCATGAGACAGAAAGAAAAAAATTAATAAGAAAGATTAGGTGCCTTGAACCTATGACAATGTGGGATCTTTTGTGATCCTAAGGAAGTCCAGATAAAATGAGGCTCTTCTTTGATATCTAGGATTTAGAAGAGGACTGGGAAATCCAGTACGGCAAATAGTCAAACACAAGGAATTCTGCAGATGCTGGAAATTCAAGCAACACACATCAAAGTTGCTGGTGAACGCAGCAGGCCAGGCAGCATCTCTAGGAAGAGGTACAGTCGACGTTTCGGGCCCAGACCCTTCGTCAGAACTAGCTGAAGAAAGAGCTAGTAAGAGATTTGAAAGTGGGAGGGGGAGGGGGAGATCCAAAATGATAGAAGAAGACAGGAGGGGGAGGGATGGAGCCCAGAGCTGGACAGGTGATTGGCAAAAGGGATATGAGAGGATCATGGGACAGGAGGTCCAGAGAGAAGGAAAAGGGGGAGGGGGGGAACCCAGAGGATGGGTAAGGGGTATAACCAGAGGGACGGAGGGCCTCAATCCCACCAGTAAGCACATCTTTCCCTCCACCCCCCTCTGCTTTCCGCTGGGATCGCTCCCTACGCGACTCCCTTGTCCATTCATCCCCCCTAACCCTCCCCACTGATCTCCCTCCTGGCACTTATCCTTGTAAGCAGAACAAGTGCTACACACGCCCTTACACTTCCTCCCTTACCACCATTCAGGGCCCCAAACAGTCCTTCCAGGTGAGGAGACACTTCACCTGTCAGTCGGCTGGGGTGATATACTGCGTCCGGTGCTCCCGATGTGGCCTTCTATATATTGGTGAGACCCGACGCAGACTGGGAGATCATTTTGCTGAACACCTACACTCTGTCCGCCAGAGAAAGCAGGATCACCCAGTGGCCACACATTTTAATTCCACATCCCATTCCCATTCTGACATGTCTATCCACGGCCTCCTCTACTGTAAAGATGAAGCCACACTCAGGTTGGAGGAAGAACACCTTATATTGCGTCTGGGTAGCCTCCAACCTGATGGCATGAACATTGACTTCTCTAACTTCCGCTAATGCCCCACCTCCCCCTCGTACCCAATCCATTATTTATTTATATACACACATTCTTTCTCTCTCTCTTCTTTTTCTCCCTCTGTCCCTCTGACTATACCCCTTGCCCATCCTCTGGGTTTTTCCCCCCCTCTCCCTTTTCCTTCTCCCTGGGCCTCCTGTCCCATGATCCTCTCATATCCCTTTTGCCAATCACCTGTCCAGCTCTTGGTTCCATCCCTCCCCCTCCTGTCTTCTCCCATCATTTTGGATCTCCCCCTCCCCCTCCCACTTTCAAATCTCTTACTAGCTCTTCCTTCAGTTAGTCCTGACGAAGGGTCTCGGCCCGAAACGTCGACTGTACCTCTTCCCAGTGATGTTGCCTGGCCTGCTGTGTTCACCAGCAACTTTGATGTGTGTTGACGGCAAATAGTACTAGGACTGAAAGTTAGATCATGTACTTGTCGTTATTTGCAGGAGCAAGTGAAAGGAACTGTCCATATGAAGATACGGCATTAATTTGCCATGGACTTCTATCTTCATCTGAATAAAACCTAATGGTGATCTATGCAGATGAACGGTCACCACCTTTACACCTATACACAGTTACTCAGCAAATATTTGCTTGAACTTGTGCAAAGCTTCATCTTTTCCTTCAGTAATATTTTGAAACAGTTTGTATCCGATCTGTTGCTTTGAACACTGTTGATGTAAAATTGTTAAATAAGACACTGTGCACAGCAAAGTTTATCAAAAAAAAACACTCAACATGGATATTCTTCGTGCAAATAGTCAGTCATAGTCATACTTTATTGATCCCGGGGGAAATTGGTTTTCGTTACAGTTGCACCATAAATAATAAATAGTAACAAAACCATAAATAATTAAATAGTAATATGTAAATTATGCCAGGAAATAAGTCCAGGACCAGCCTATTGGCTCAGGGTGTCTGACCCTCCAAGGGAGGAGATGTAAAGTTTGATGGCCACAGGCAGGAATGACTTCCTATGACGCTCTGTGTTGCATCTCGATGGGAAATGAGAGGGAAATTCCATATTTTTCTTCAGATGGGATCTGCAGAATCATTTTCGTCCACCAGAACAAATAGACTGAACTTTATTTAATCTTTCATAGTGCAACCCTGATTCAATCTTGCACAGAGTTTATCTTCTCCATGTTCAGCCTCAGCAATTTTCGCAGTTGCACGCTGAAAGCATCAGCTGCAGATGCATCATGGCTGAGTGGGGCAATTGCTCTGCCCAGGACCGCAACAAACTGCAGAGAGCTGTGAATACAGCTCAGCGAAAAAACCAGGCTCTGCTCCACGGGCTCTGTCTACGTGCTCACTGCCACGGTAAAGCAGTCAAAAATATCAAAGATCCCACCCACCAGGACATTCTCTCGTCCTCCCCCTCCCAACAGTCAAAGGTGCGAAAGCCTAAATGCACGTATCACCAGTCTCATAGACAGTGTGTATACTGCTGTTGATAGACTATTCAATGGTCCTCTTGCACAATAAGATGAACTCTTGACCTCACAATCTACCTTCTCATCATCTTGAACCTCATTATCTGCCTGCACTGCACTTTCTCTGTAACCGTAACACTTCATTGCTTTCCCCCTGTACTACCTCAATGTGCTGAACTGTTGAAATGATCTGAATAGTTTGCATGTGAAACAAAACTATTCACTGTACCTTGGTACATGAGACAATAATAAGCCACTTTAGAATTTTACCATATATTGCATTTAGGAAGGAAGGATATTGAAGCTTTAGAGAGGTTACAGAGGAGATTACAAGGATGCCACCTGGATTGGAGAGGATGTCTTGTGAGGATAGATTGAGTAAGCTAGCGCTTTTCTCTTTGGAGCGAAGGAGGATGGGAGGTGACTTGATAGATGTGTGCAAAATGATAAGAAGCGTAGATTGAGTGGACAGCCAAAGCAGAAATGGATAATATGTGAGTGCATAATTTTAAGATGATTGGTGGAAAGTATTTGGGGGTGGGGCGGGGTCAGGTATCAGAGGTAAGTTTTTTTACACAAAGGCTGGTGAGTGCGTAGAGCGGACTGCCAGGGTTGGTGGTAGAGGGGATACTTTAGGAACATTTAAGATACTCTTAGATAGGCATAAGGATGATGGAAAAGTGAAGGGCTATGTTGGAAGGAAGGATTACAGTAGATTAAATGGCCCGAACTGTGCTGTAATGTTCTATGCTCTATGTAAAAGGATCCCAGCGTATGTGACAAATAAATTCTTCTCGAGCTTCCAGCTGGGAACAGATATCGATTATAACTGATGTTTTGATGACAAACTCTGCCACCTTCTTCAGGGATGATGCCTGGGTATGTCTAGTCCAGTGGTATTTATACCCCCCATAGTCCGCTCCTCCTGATCATGTTTCAATATTTCTCACAAGGTAGACAGAGGCTATTCGGTCCATTGAACCTCTGCTGAACATTGCCATCAATCCCATTCTTTCAACTATTTCCCTCTAAATCATTTTCTCTCACTTACTCATCAACTCCATCCTGATTCACCATCCATACACCATCACACAGAGTAATTTATAACAGCCGATTAACTTACCAACCCATGTGTGGTTGGGATGTGGGAGGGAACTAGGGGAAAGCCATGACGTCACAGCGAGAAAAGTTTAAAGTTCAAAGTCAAGTTATTATCAAAGAGCATATATGTCACCATATGCTACCCTGAGATTTGGTTTCTTGCAAGCATTCACAGTAGAATGAAGAAATACAACAGAATAAGTGAAAAATTACATGACAGACAAACAACTAATGTACAAAAGAAGACAATATGTTCAAATACAAAAAAAACTACTAATAAGTAAGTAAGTAAATAAATAATACTGAGAACACACTGACCTCTACCTTGCCGAGGCACAGCGACAACTCGTGGATACCTCCTCTTATTTACCCCTCGATCGTGACCCCACTAAGGAGCACCAGGCCATTGTCTCCCACACCATCACCGACTTTATCCGCTCAGGGGATCTCCCATCCACTGCTACCAACCTTATAGTTCCCACACCTCGCACTTCCCGTTTCTACCTCCTACCCAAGATCCACAAACCTGCCTGTCCTGGCCGACCTATTGTCTCAGCTTGCTCCTGCCCCACCGAACTCGTTTCTGCATACCTTGACAAGGTTTTATCCCCCCTTGTTCAATCCCTCCCTACCTATGTTCATGACACTTCTCACGCTCTTAAACTTTTCAATGATTTTAAGTTCCCTGGCCCCCACCGCTTTATTTTCACCTGTCCTGACGAAGGGTCTTGGCCTGAAACGTTGACTGTACCTCTTCCTAGAGATGTTGCCTGGCCTGCTGCGTTCATAGGCAACTTTGATGGGTATACTGAGAACATGACATGTAGAGTTCTCGAAAGTGAGTCCATAGCATTGTGGAATCAGTTCAGAGTTGATGTGAGTGAAATTGTGAGGTTGTATAAGGCATTGGTGAGGCCGAATCTGGAGTATTGTGTTCAGTTTTGGTCACCAAATTACAGGAAGGATATAAATAAGGTTGAAAGAGTGCAGAGAAGGTTTACAAGGATGTTGCCGGGACTTGAGAAACTCAGTTACAGTGAAAGGTTGAATAGGTTAGGATTTTATTCCCTGGAGCGTAGAAGAATGAGGGGAGATTTGATAGAGGTATATAAAATTATGATGGGTATAGATAGAGTGAATGCAAGCAAGCTTTCTCCACTGAGGCAAGGGGAGAAAAAAACCAGAGGACATGGGTTAAGGGTGAGGGGGGAAAAGTTTAAAGGGAACATTAGGGGGGCTTCTTCACACAGAGAGTGGTGGCAGTATGGAATGAGCTGCCAGACAAGGTGGTAAATGTGGGTTCTTTTTTAACATTTAAGAATAAATTGGACAGATACATGGATGGGAGGTGTATGGAGGGTTATGGTCCGTGTGCAGGTCAGTGGGACTAGGCAGAAAATGGTTCAGCACAGCCAAGAAGGGCCAAAAGGCCTGTTTCTGTGCTGTAGTTTCTATGGTTCTATTGTAAATTATCCATGCTGATTCAGGTACCTGATGGTTGAAGGGTAGTAACTGCTCCTGAACCTTGTGGTATGGGACCTAAGGCTCCCGTACCTCCTTTCTGAAGGCAGTAGTGAGAAGAGAGCATGGACTAGATGGTGGGGGTCACTGATGATGGATGCTACTTTCTTGTGGTGGCGCTCCTTGTCAATATGTTCCGTGGTGGGGAGGGTTTTACCTATGACGGAATGGGCTGTTTCTACCATTTTTTTAGGCTTTCTATGTTCTGAGAATGTACAGACACTGCATGGACAGCACCAGATATCAGAAATGAACTTGGATCACAGAGCAGTGAGGCGGAAGCTCACTGTAAACTGCCACTGTGCTTCCCTTAGTCTTATAATCTCCGATTCCATTTATAAAATCTAGGATCCTGTGTGCACTTTCTAATCATTTTCTCAGCCTGTCCTGTTATGTTCAGCAAATACAAGTATAGATCTCATTATACACATATTCACTTCAGAATTGTGCCTCAGGTTGATTTTGACTCTTATTCTTTCCAAAATGCAACATCTTATATTTTGCAGCATTAAATTTCACCCGCCCACTCCAGCAGCCTCTTTTTCCCTGATTGAAGTCCATTTCTGACCTCCTCACCATTCACTATGGCATCAAGTCGATTGTCACCAGCAGATTTGGAAATGGTACCCAGCACATCCTATTCAAATTCCTTTAGATATAAACATGAGGAAGTCTGCAGATGCTGGAAACCCAATGCTACACACACAAAATGCTGGAGGAACTCAGCATGTCAGGTAGCATCTATGGAAATGAATAAACAGTCAATGTTTCGGGTTGAGACCCTTCTTCACGACACATTTAGATATATTAAGAAAAGTAAAAGTACAGTAGGGATCCACAGTACTGACCCTGGGACCCTCACTATTACACTGGTATGGGAGCAGTTGAGCTTCAGACCAGAAGTCCCTACAAAGTACTGTGAGAATGGCTGAGGTGATCATAGGGGTCTCCCTACCATCCATCAGGGACATATATCAAAAGCACTGCGTATGCAGGACCCTTAGTATTATTAAGGATCCCACCCATCCATCCAGCATCCTCTTTGACTTTCTACCATCAGGCAGAAGACTATGATGCTTAAAAACAAGAATGGTCAGGATGAGAAACAGTTTCTTCCCTCAGGCCATTAGGCTTCTGAACTCCCTGCCACATCATATTGGAAGTATCACTGGTTAAACCGTTCCGTACCTTACAATATTTAATATTAATGAACTTTGGTATGTTATTTATGTGTGATTCATCTGTAGATTTTATCCTTACCTTCATAAGTTATCCTGTGTTATGTGTGCTACTGTGCTTTACATCCTGGTTCAGGGATATATGTTATATACGTGAATATAGTTAAATGACAATAAACTTGACTTGACTTCTCTTCTATTTGAAAAATGGATTTTCTCTACAAGATTGCTGTTGCCAATTGTTACTATTGGTGAAAGTAATTTAAGTTACTTCCCATTGCTTATCCTGCATAATGCCACTGTGTCATATTACTTGCTACATGTTCGTAAATATTTATGGCTAAATATTGTTGATAAATCACAAATATAAATGTAGAAATCGATCATTACCAGCTAAATTTGCCACTTTAATGAAGGTTGGGGTCCCTACACAAATGAACGGGGCTGCTTTGGAGGCACTAGCTCGGCTGGTGTGAAGCTGCAGGTGGATATGAAATGTATCTGGCCCCTTGGCAGAGTAGGTTATGGAATACCCCTGGATGCAGTGGAGTGTGCAGGGTGGAATGACAGATCGGAAGTGTCTGCTGGCTGGGCGTCAGTGCAATCCAACCCAATTTTTCTTAAGTTACACTGCTCCTGTGAAGCAGGGCCCACTGATTTCATTTTGCAATGAAATAAACCTGCTGACTGCAAGCTGAAGGAAAATTATGGGTTGCAATAGCAGGATTGAATAAAAAGGTAGCTTCACGTCTGCAGTGCACTCAAGATGTTCATAAGAGATTCTGCAGATGCTGAAAATCCAGAGTTGGTTCACCATGTCGTATGACGTGGGCGATCATGGTCTTTCCATGACCATCCCTGTTCTTGGCAAATAGAGTTATAGAGTAACACACACAAAATACTGGAGGTTTTAAGCAGGTCAGGCAGCATCTCTGAAAAGGAATAAACAGTCAATGTTTTGGACCAAAAACCTTCATCAGACCCAGGGTCTGACCTGCTGAGGTCCACCAGCATTTTGTGTGTGGAGTCCTGATAAAGGGTCTCAGCCTGAAACGTCAACTGTTTATCCTTCTCCATAGATGCTGCTTGATCTGCTGAATTCCTCCAGCATTTTGTGTGTGTTGCTCAAGAGTTTCAGATGGATGTACAGAAGACATTAGGGTTTATGTCAACACTACAAAGTCATTTTAAACTTTACAGCCTTGTAGCCTCCTTCCTGTTCTATCTCAGCTCAGTTAGTTGTTCATTTAGTCACCAACAGTAGCCATTGTAAAATTTAATGGAATGCATTATATGCCACACTTTTCTTATACGCATAAGTATTATAGTCATTTCATGCTTTTGTTTTTATTTTCCCAATCCTTGGATCCCACGGACTGTACAATGCCCAATCTGCTCTCACAATGGGAACTGTCTTCCATCTGATTAATACCATGCCCCTTGGGGGGCCTTGGCTGAAACGGAGAACTCGCCAGATGGGGAAATGTTACTTTGACCAGAGTCCTATCACTCTGCTGAACATTGTGCTGTCATTTTGACACACATCAGATCCACGGTTCTCTCAATCTCTCTCTAACACCAGAAGGAAAGAAGCTGGTGGAGAAGGAGACTGTTAATATTTTCCAATACAATAAGTAAGGAGAGCTTTACAAATTACAAGAACGAGCATGTTGACGAATGGTGAATTCATCACGATGAACGTCTGTTCTGCCAAGTGAGAAGGCTTTGTTCCCACCGGCCTGCATACCAAGATCCAGAGTTGACCATCATTTCCAGTTTCATCAATGAGAGAAGGTGTATGAAAATCCATGGGTTACCTGAGCTTGCTGCTGACTGGGAGATGCCTGGGCAGCCAGTCCCAGGTAATGATCGTCAAAGCTCCCTGTGGACGCACAAAACAGGGAATGTTAGTGGCAAAACTGCTGGTGTCACCCAAACCTCTGCTAGTGTTGCCACCTCTGGTTAGATGCACTGGAGGTTTCAGCACATGATCCTTCCACCCAGCTCCTTTTCCCATTTCAATGTCTCAAGTTCAAGTTTATTGTCATAGGCAGAGTATAAACGCCATGAAAATTAGCTTTCCGCAGCAACGGCACAGTACATAAGCAAACAGAAACTTAACATAAATGTTTTGCTTTTTAACTGTTAAAGGAAAAAAATGGAAATTAAATGTTGAAAATCTTGTCTTTTTTTTTAATTGTCTGTGATTTTTCTGAGGGATTGCTCACAGTGACCAGGAAATTAAAATCAAATTCCTGGACACTCCAGGGCATTTGTAGAGGGTTGGCAACTCTGTGGCAGCATCAGAATTGAGACATTAAACACCCAGCTCCTTCAAAACAGCTCTTGGTTAAGACAGCCTGAAAACTAGCTAGCAGTCTTCTGTTTGTACAACATCCCCAGTTTCTGATAAATTGCAATGCCTCGACGTGGAATATTTAGAACTGTTACTGCATAGAAGATTATTCAGTTGATCAACACTTTGCTGGCTCATGCTTGAGCAACATTTCTGCTCTTTCCCCACCTCTGGCCCTGCAAATTATTCCCCTCAATCCAATTCCCTCTTCATTGCTCTGATAGCCTGATTGATCCATTCGTCATCAGCCCCAGAATGCTTCACATTATACCTGCTTCAGAAAGTAAAAAAGGTTTCCTTCTCATAAGTGTGCAGAGAATTGAAGAATATGGAGATTGTGCAGGTAGAATGGATTAATTTAATTATGTTTTTAATAACTAGTTTATTTAGTTTGGCACAACATCATGGGCTGAATGGGTCTGCTGTGCCCATTTATGTTCAATATTCCCAATACTTTTTTCTTCACAACTTTTCTTTTATTTTCTTCCCACAAATTTTTAGACCTGTGTCTCCCGCTTCTGAAGAATTTGTTAACAGGATTAGCTTCCCTCTGTTTATAAGGCAGGTCAGCAACTTCAAATTCCCCGGTGTTATCATTTTGGAGGACCTGTCCTGGCCTCAGCATGTAAGTGTAATTACAAAGAAAGCACGGCAGCACCTCTACTTCTTTAGGAGTTTGCAAACATTTGGCGTGACATCAAAAACTTTGACAAACTTCTACGGATGTATGATGCGGAGTATATTGACTGGCTTCATCACTCTGGTATGGAAACACCAATGTCCTTGAACAGAAAATCCAACTAAAAGTAGTGGATGCGACCCAGTCCATCACAGGGAAATCCCTACCCAGTAATGAGAGTGCCAGGCTTCAGATGTTTCAGAAAGGACATGGAGGGAGGCAAAAGAGGTGGGGGGTGGCATTGCTGATCAGAGTTAGTGTCACAGCTGCAGAAAAGGAGGAAGTCATGGAGGGATTATCTACTGAGTCTCTGTGGGTGGAAGTTAGAAACAGGAAGGGGTCAATAACTCTACTGGGTGTTTTTTATAGACCACCCAATAGTAGCAGGGATATCGAGGAGCAGATAGGGAGCCAGATTCTGGAAAGGTATAATAATAACAGGGACGTCATGGTGGGAGATTGTAATTTCCCAAATATCGATTGGCATCTGGTATTGGGAAAGGAACCTGGTCAGGTTTCAGGTCTCTCAGTGGGAGAGCATCTTGGAGATAGTGATCACAATTCTATCTCCTTTACCATAGCATTGGAGAGGGATAGGAAGAGACAAGTTGGGAAAGTGTTTAATTGGAGTAAGGGGAAATATGAAGCTATCAGGCAGGAACTTGGAAGCATAAATTGGGAACAGATGTTCTCAGGGAAATGTATGGAAGAAATGTGTCAAATGTTCAGGGGATTTTTGCATGGAATTCTGCATAGGTACATTCTGATGAGACAGGAAAAGGATGGTAGAGTACAGGAACCGTGGTGTACAAAGGCTGTTGAAAATCTGGTCGAGAAGAAAAGAAAAGCTTACTAAAATTTCAAAAAACTAGGTAATGACAAAGATCTAGAAGATTATAAGGCTAGCAGGAAGGAGCTAAAGAATGAAATTAGAAGAGCCAGATGGGGCCATGAGAAGGCCTTGGCGAGCAGGATTAAAAAAAACTTCAAGGCATTCTACAAGTATGTGAACAGCAAGATGATAAGACGTGAGGGAATAGGACCAATCAAGTGTGACAGGTGAAAAGAGTGTATGGAACTGGAGGACATAGCAGAGATACATAAAGAATTCTTTGCTTCAGTATTCAGTAGAGAAAAGGATCTTGGCAATTGTAGGGATGACTTACAGCAGATTGAAAAGCTTGAGCATAAAGACATTAAGAAAGAGGATGTGCTGGAGCTTTTGGAAAGCATCAAGCTGGATAAGTCACCAGGACCAGACGAGATTTACGCCAGGCTACTGTGGGAGGCGAGGAAGGAGATTGCTGAGCCTCTGGCAATGATCTTTGCATCATCAATGGGGACGGGAGAGGTCCTGGAGGACTGGAAGATTGCAGATGTTGGTCCCTTATTCAAGAAAGGGAGTAGAGATAGCCAAGGAAATTATAGACCAGTGAGACTTACTTCAATGGTTGGTAAGTTGATGGAAAAGTTCCTGAGAAGCAGGATTTATGAACATTTAGAGAGGCATAATATGATTAAGAATAGTCATTATGACTTTGCCAAAGGCAGGTCATGCCTTACGAAACTGATTGAATTTTTTGAGGATGTGACTAAACACGTTGATGAAGGTAGAGCAGTAGATGTAGTGTACATGGATTTCAGTAAGGCATTTGATAGGGTACCCTATGCAAGGCTTATTGAGAAAGTAAAGAGGCATGGGATCCAAGGGGACCTTGCTTTGTGGATCCAGAATTGGCCCACAGAAGGTAAAGAGTGGCTGTAGATGGGTCATATTCTGCATGGAGGTTGGTGCCCGGTGGTGTGCCTCAGGGATCTGTTCTGGGACCCCTTCTCTTCGTGATTTTTATAAATGACCCGGATGAGGAAGTGAAGGGATGGATTAATAAATTTGCTGATGACACAAAGATTGGGGGTGTTGTGGATGGTGTGGAGGGCTGTCAGAGGTTACAGCGGGACATCAATAGGATGCAAAACTGGGCTAAGAAGTGGCAGATGGAGTTCAACCCAGGTAAGTGTAGGGTGGTTCAATTTGGTAGGTCAAATATGATGGCAGAATATAGTATTAATGGTAAGACTCTTGGCAGTGTGGAAGATCAGAGGGGGTTCGTGTCCATGGGACTCTCAAAGCTGCTGCGAAGGTTGACTTTATGGTTAAGAAGGCATATGGTGCATTGGCCTTCATCAAGGTGGAATTGAATTCAGGAGCCGAGAGGTAATGTTACAGCTATATAGGAGACTGGTCAGACCTCACTTGGAGTACTGTGCTCACTTCTGGTCACCTCACTACAGGAAGGATATGGAAACCATAGAAAGGGTGCAGAGGAGATTTACAAGGATGTTGCCTGGATTGGGTAGCATGCTTATGAGAATAAGTTGAGTGAACTTGGCCTTTTCTCCTTGGAGCGACGGAGAATGAGAGGTGAGCTGATAGAGGTGAATAAGATGATGAGAGGCATTGATTGTTTGGATAGTCAGAGGCTTTTTCCCAGGACTGAAATGGCTATCACAAGAGGGCACAGTTTTAAGGTGCTTGGAAGTAGCTACAGAGGAGATGTCAGGGGTAAGTTTTTTACGCAGAGAGTGGTGAGTGCATAGAATGGGCTGCCGGCGATGGTCGTGGAGGCAGATATGATAGAGATTCCTGGATAGGCACATGGAGCTTAGAAAAATAGAGGGCTATGGGTAACCCGAGGTAATTTCTAAATTAAGTACATGTTTAACACAGCACTGTGGGCCGAAGGGCCTGTATTGTCCTGTAGTTTTCTATTTTTCTATCCACACAGATCATTGTTGCAGGATAATAGCATTCATCATCAGGATCCCCACCACCCAGGTCATGTTTTCTTTTCACTACTGCCATCAGGAAGAAGTTACAGGAGCCTTGGGACTCTCAGCACCAGGTTCAGGAACAATTATTACCCCTCAATCATCAGGCTCTTGAACCAAAGGGGACAGCTTCACTCAATTTCACTTGCCCCATCACTGAAATGTTCCCATAAACTATGGACTGACTTTCAAGGACTCTTCATCCAATGTTCTGAATATTGATTGGTAATTTATTTATTATTATTAACATTATTTCTTTCTTTTTGTATTTGCACAGTTTAATGTCTTTTGCACACTGGTTGCATGCCCAGACAGCGCAGTATTTTATGGATTCTATTGTGGTTATTGAATTTATTGAGTATGCTCGCAAGAAAATGATGATGACATAACTGTACTTTGTTAGTAAATTTACTTTGAACTTTGAATAAAATAGCAGTAGGTCTAATGTAGGTGTCGAATGGTAGATTTCGACTCCGTCTTTTCCTGGATTGGTAGAACAACCTCTTGTGCCTGAGAGATGCCACTACCTTTCCTGGTTCACACTGTTCCACCCGAGGTGAAACTGAGCATTGGGAAGGCTGTGGGAAAGGTTAATTGAAAAGAGCAACAGACTGGCAGGGTTCTTTCCATGAGACATTTCCTTGTGATCTCCCGAATCAGGCTTTGGTAGAATCATTTGCAGTCTCTTAGTGAGAAGTGGTCTGTTGCTACAGATGGCTGTGGAGGCCCAGTCATTGTGTATACAGGTGTCCCCCGCTTTTCGAACGTTCGTCTTACGAAACCTCACTGTTACGAAAGACCTACATTAGTACCCTGTTTTTGCTTTCAGAAGGTGTTTTCACTGTTACGAAAAAGAAATTCAGCGCGTGATAAAAGGCAGCGCGCCCCAAGCAGCCGCACTCCCCTGGATTGGGAACTGCTTTGCTTTAACACGTGCCTGTGAGCAGCCGTTTGCAAGATGAGTTCTATGGTATCGGAAAAGCCTGAAAGAGCTCGTAAGGGTGTTACACTTACGGTAAAACTAGACATAATTAAGTGTTTTGATCGTGGTGAACGAAGTAAGGACAACGTGAGTTTGGCTTGTGGAAGCTGACGAACGTGATGTTGAAGAGGTTTTGGCATCCCATCACCAAGAACTGACAGATGAAGAGCTGATGCAATTGGAAGAAAAAAGGATAACAATCGAAACCGAATGAGTAATGATAAAGTACGACTTTAATTTTGAAAGGGTACGTCGGTTTAGGGGATATTTGCAGGATGGTTTGCGTCCTTATTAAAGAACTGTGTGAAAGAAAAATGCGCGAGGCTCAGCAGTCAAGCAAGCCTTCCACATCAGCCACAGCAGACGACGAACCTCGACCTTCGACATTGAGGCGGGCAGTCATAGGGGAAGATGAGCTGCCTGCTCTAATGGAAACAGGCGACGAGATGACACCCCAGTGTCCCACCACCCCAACCCCCAGGCCACGGACAGACCGATTCGCGGAGAATGCAGAGGTAGCCGGGAGGCACACAGCACATCTTTAAGAAAAAAGCCGAAATAAACATGCTAATTAATTAGGTGCCGCCGACACATAATTGTCGGCCCAGATCAGAGATGATGCAATCGGAAATCAGCACTGATCTGGGCCAACAATTACGGGTGGCACCTAATTAATTAGCATGTTTGTTTCGGCTTTTTTCTTAAAGATGTGCTGTGTTCCTCCCGGCTACCGCTGGACCCCTGCGTTCTTCGCGGCAATGTATCGCTCAGCGGCCTGAAGGGTGGGGGCCACCGCACCACCCAACCTGCAACGACTCAGTCTAACACACCATCATCAGTGTGCTCGCTGTCTTCCCGATTCCCGTAAGTGAAACTACACTGTACATACATTATTTCTACTTTATATAGGCAGTGTATTTTTACGTGTTATTTGGTATGATTTGGCAGCTTCATAGCTTAAAGGTTACTGGAGAGAGCGTTCTTGCCAACAGCGCTTGCGTGAGATTTTCTGCCGATGGCGCTTGCGTGAGATTTTCGCTACGGAGAACAGTTCAGTAATGATTGTGGAGAAGTATTTCTACTTTATATAAGCTGTGTATTTATCATATCATTCCTGCTTTTACTATATGTTACTGTTATTTTAGGTTTTATGTGTTATTTGGCCTGATTTGGTAGGTTATTTTTGGGTCTGCGAACGCTCACAAAATTTTCCCATATTAATAAATGGTAATTGCTTCTTCGCTTTACGACATTTCGGCTTATGAACCATTTCATAGGAACACTCTACCTTCGGATGGCGGGGGAAACCTGTATTTAAAGCAGAGGTTGATAGGTTCTTGATTGGTAAGGGTATCAAAGGTTACAGGGAGAATGGGTTGAGAGGGATAATAAATCAGCCAAGATGGAATGGCAGAGCAGACTCAATGGACCAACTGACCTAATCCTGCTCATATGCCTGATGGTTTTATGGTCATAATTATGAAATGTGAGACATAAAGTGGGTAAGAAATAACAACCAATGAAGGTTTAAAGCAAAACAATGCTTTTTTTGTAAGAAAGGAGAACTCTATCCAGTCACCTCTGTGTTGGAGGACGAAAGCACTGAACACTGTTCAAGTGACATTATGTTTTATTGTGCTGACCTGCATGGGTTGATGTATTTGCAGTAATTAGATACAAGGACCGAGATGCCTACACTGGGTAAAAGGAATAGTTACCTCTTATGCTGCTGAAACTGCTCACCAGTTAATGATAAGAAGGTAATCACCTGAAACAGAAACCCCTGTTAACTCACAAAAAACAACTTAATGCTGTATTTTTAGTCAGAAAGATGTACAATGATATTGAATATGTTGCACACTTCAATGTGTTTTACATTGCAAAATGCCCCAAGATTTCTCATAGAAACCCATATCTCAGTGGCTTGGCATATTATTAGGTTCAAAGTTCAAAAGTTCAAAGTAAATTTATTATCAATGTACAATGCCTGTGATTCATTTTCTTGCAGGCATACTCAATAAATCCATAACAAAATAAAAACCACAATGGGATCATTGAAAGACCACATCAACTGGGGCGTTCAAACAATATGCAAAAGACAACAAACTATGCAAATACAAAAATTAAAAATAAATAAATAAATAAACAATAAGTATTGAGAACATGAGATGAAGAGTCATTGAAAGTGAGTCCATATATTGTGGGAACATTTCAATAATGAGGCAAGTGTAGTTGAGTGATGTGATCTTTGCAAGGTACTGAGTCTTATATATAGCAATATATTGTCACTACGACCAGCCGATTTTTCATAACACATGTGATTTAGTGCCATCAACTGTTTGACTTGGAAGTCTTGCCTGATGACCTATTCATTGCTGTAAGTTAACACAGATAGTTAACTTCTGGCAATTATAAATCTTAACTTTGAGAACTTCCTTCATTTATTGCTCCAACTATTATTCCCATAAGCTTTTCTTTTCTGGGATTCAAAATACTGCACAAAAGACTCAGCGAATCAAAGGAAAAAAAACGTGATTTTGCTTGAATCTATCAAAGGTTTTATCTTGCCAAATAAAAGCAAGTAAGCAGTCGTCGAAATAAATAGACTCAGTAGCCACTTTATTACAAACGTAATTGCTTCCCATGTCATCAGAAAACATGGAATATGGAAAGCTAATAGAAATAGAAGTAAGGCACCCTTAATTTGAGGTCCACGTACATAGATCGCTCAAGGTTGCCACACAAGTTGGTAGGTTTGTTAAGAAGGAATATGGCGTGTTGGTCTTCATCAGTCAAGGGATTGAGTTCAGGATCAACGAGCTAATTTGAAACTCTATAAACCCCTGGTTAGACCACACTTGAAATATTATGTTCAATTCTGGTCATCTCAGCTTTCCGTTAAAGATGGCGTCGGTAACTGGCGACTTTACGCGTGCTCTCCCGAGCAAACTCCCCTCTCCACTATCCTATACCCGAGAAACCCTTTTAAACCTCCAATCTAGCAAGAACAAGATCAACAACACCCTGATGAAGCTACTGACCCAGCTGGAGACCACCGCACCAGAACTGCTTCTTAAACGCCAGACCACACCTGGACCCGACCAACGAGGCCCACCTCGTTCCCGGAGACCCGCGGTCTGCTACCGTGCTGGAGCGCTTGGAGACATGGCCCATTCTGACCAGCACTTCTCCGGAGCAGACAACCACACAGAAGTGACAGCAGAGACCTCAAGGTGCCCCAGACGCTTCCCTGGAGCGACCACCGTAAAGCCCGTTGGTGGCCATCCACAGCTGCCGGAAGTGAGGCCTCCGCTGCTGACCTCGGAAATCGAGCCCGAGGCTCGGCTGGAACGGAGGCCTCCACAACCATGACTCATCTTAAGGGCTTGTTTCAGCAAGCAGCCCGGCCATCCGAGATTAAGTGTCGGCTTCGGGGCCTGACCCAATCGACAGCCCAGGCCCCTGGCAGCTGGGAGTGGCAGTGGAGCCTCCCCTGTTACTCAGCCCGAGCCGGAGCACCCGACAACGCGACCCACCAACATCAAAGAGCTGACAACAACACACTGCATCGATGGAGACCTGTAAAGATGCACTACTTACTGAGGAAGCGTGGGAAAAGAGCTGGGCTGCTGGTCAGATTGAAGCTGAGGGCCTTCAGGGTCCCTATGCCCACCATCTACTAGCTAATGTGCAAGCCATAGAGAACAAGGTGGATGATCTTAAAGGGAGATTCAAGGAAGGTGACGGGCCCAGATGGTGTCCCAGGACGGGTTCTCTGGGCCTGTGCAAGCGAGCTAGCTGAAGTGTTTGCTGACATCTTCAACTGCTCCTTGCTTCAGTCTAAGATCCCCTCGTGTTTTAAGAAGGCAACGATAATCCCAGTGCCGAAGAAGAGCAAGGTGGCATGCCTGAATGACTATCGACCTGTGGCTCTGACATCAATTGTTATGAAGTGCTTCGAGCGATTGGTTTTGGCACACATCAACCACAGCCTACCGGTCAACCTCGACGCTTTGCAATTTGCCTACCGGAGCAACAGGTCAACGGCAGATGCCATCTCTCTGGCCCTACATTCCTCCTTAGAACACCTGGAGAATAAAGACGCATATGTAAGGCTCCTTTTCATTGACTACAACTCTGCCTTTAATACCATCATTCCAAATAAACTGATTCCTAAGCTCCGGAACCTGGGCCTTAGCACTCAGATCTGCAGCTGGATCTTCAGCTTCCTCACAGACAGGACCCAGCCTGTAAAAATAGGGGACAAGCTCTCCTCTACAATCACTCTGAGCACTGGTGCCCCACAAGGCTGTGTACTCAGCCCCCTGCTGTACTCACTGTACACCCATGATTGTGTAGCCAAGTTTCCATCAAACTCAATATATAAGTTTGCTGATGACACAACCATTGTAGGCCGTATCTCGGGTAATGACGAGTTTGAGTACAGAGAGGAAACTAAGAACCTGGTAGCATGGTGCAAAGACAATAACCTATCCCTCAACGTCAGCAAGATGAAAGAATTGGTTGTTGACTTCAGAAGGAGTAGCGGACCGCACGACCCAATTTACATCGGTGGTGCACAAGTGGAACAGGTCAAAAGCTTTAAGTTCCTCGGGGTCAATATCACAAATGACCTGACTTGGTCCAACCAAGCAGAGTTCACTGCCAAGAAGGCCCACCAGCGCCTTTACTTCCTGAGAAAACTAAAGAAATTTGGCCTGTCCCCTAAAACCCTCACTTATTTTTATAGATGCACCGTAGAAAGCATTCTGCTAGGGTGCATCACAACCTGGTACGGGAGTTGTCCTGTCCAAGACTGGAAGAAGCTGCAGAAGGTCGTGAACACGGTGCAGCACATCACACAAACCAATCTTCTGTCCTTGGACTCACTTTACACCGCACGCTGTCGGAGCAGTGCTGCCAGGATAATCAAGGACACGACCCACCCAGCCAAAAGACTTTTCGTCCCTCTTCCCTCCGGGAGAAGGTTCAGGAGATTGAAGACTCGTACGGCCAGATTTGGGAACAGCTTCTTTCCAACTGTGATAAGACTGCTGAACGGATCCTGACCCAAATCTGGGCCGTACCCTCCAAATATCCAGACCTGCATCTCGGTTTTTTTGCATTACCTTACTTCCCATTTTTCTATTTTCTACTTATGATTTATAATTTAAATTTTTAATATTTACTAATTTTAACTATTTTTAATATCTTTAATATTTAATATTTGTAATCCAGAGAGTGTGAAGCGCGGAATCAAATAGTGATGATTGTACACTCTAGTACCAATTGTTTGGCGACAATAAAGTATAAAGTACATTAAAGTAAAGTATTATTATGGGAAGGACATGGAAGAGAGGGTGCAGGTAAGATTTACCAGAATGTTGTCTGGATTAGAAAGGTATCTTATAAGGAAAGGCTGAATGAACTGGGGCTTTTCTTTATAGAGCGAAGGAGGATGAGATGTGAATTGATGAAGGTGCACAAGACGGTATGAGGCATAGATTGAGAGGTAGCCAGAGACTGTTCCCAGGGTTGAAATGGCTAATAAAAGGGGGCACAATTTAAGAGGATTGGAGGAAAGTACAAGGGGGATGTCAGGGGTTAAGTTTTTACACAGAGTCGTAAGTGCATGGACCAGTAATGGTGGTGGAGCCATTTAACACCTCTTAGATAGGCACATGGATTAAGTAAATATAGAGAGCTATGTTGGAGAGAAAGGGCTAGATTGATCTTGGAATTGGTTAAAAGGTCAGCATAACATTGTGGTCTGAAGAGCCTGTACTGTGCTATAATACTCTGCATTCATCTCAAGGACTCTTCGTCTCATGTTCTCGATATTTATTGCTTACCTATTTTTTTTTTTGCAATTGCACAGTTTGTTGTCTTTTGTACACTGGTTGTCCACTCTGTTGGTGCGGTCTTTCACTGATCCTATCGTGGATATTGCATTTATTGAGTATGCCTGCAAGAAAGTGAAAGTCAGGGTTGTATATGGTGACATACGTGTACTTTGATACTAATTTTACTTTGAATGTTGATGTTCTATGTTGATCCCAAGAGCTGCTTATGGAGGAGAAGACCTATGAGATGTTTGGGAGTTGGATTGAGTTTCCTGGAATAAACAGAGTTCTCACCATTAACTGTTAGTTCTGGAAAACAGTACAGTACTTGCACATGCTGTTTACCCATTGCTTACTTCCTGCCACTACACTCACATAGCCAGATAGTGAAGTCATTGTCAGCCCATCGTGGTTCCCTTTTGATTGATGGAACAGGTAAAGGACATGACTTTGAAGAATCACTTACAGCACCAGGTTTACCGTCCAGAGACTGCTAATGGAGGATGCAGCTGAACAGGAAAGCAATTTAAATCTTTTAAGAGATACTGCCCAGTAGAGGAGGTGTATCATTGAACGGTTGCAGGAGGAAGGCATCTGGCCTGTTTTATCCATGCCGTCAAGCCATCGTTTCCTTTTTTATTTTGCACTTACAGTACACTAAACTAAGAACTATTCAGGTGTTACACCTGAATAAAATACACTTTTTTAGGTATACTGGTTCATGTGTTCATACCTGATACCTAATAAAGTGACCTCTGTTAACGAGAGAGGTCGGAGGAGAATGGCGTTAGAAGAACATCTCTGAAGCAGAACATGCCACACGCTGAACAAGATAGGCTACAGCAGCAGAAGACCATGAACGTGCACTCAGTGGCTACTTTTTTACAGAAGGTACCTAATAAAGTGGCCACTGTGTGTAGATTACTGACATTTCTAAATAATCCAAGTGAGCAACCACTTGAGTCGAGTATGATGTTCTCCTGTCGGGTTGTCTGTTGGTGGCTGTGGAGGCTGATCCGGGATCCGCTAAACAGGGACGTTAGCTGGGGGGATTCCTTTGGCGGAGAATACCTGTGCGTGACTTGGTTTGAGGTGGGGAGAGTAATGTGTGGTCAGCCACCGCACAGTCCTTGACAGTCGAGGTCAGGGTCCAGTGGCATGGAATGCATGACGCCTGGGGGACCGGACCCTTCACTTCTGCAACCCTCCCACGCCTATGTTGTGATGTGTAAACTAAGTAGCCACCTCTGATGCAGCCAGGACCTCTGATCAATGCTCCTAATTTCTATACTGGAGCCAGAAGCAGGTTCTATTAGACACTATATAATCTTGTTGTCAAGCATGACAGGGAAACTATAGACTCCCTGTGATACCAGATCTGAAATGTCAACTATTGCTTAACACTCAAAGGAATGCACAGGGAATAGTTGTCTTTTTTATCGTTGGTATCCATTTTATGTACTTACTCTGATTTTAACATGCCTGGAGGGGATGCCAGCAGGAGTAGGAGGGGCAGAATTGGAATCGTTGATGGAAGACACTGAATGGTGTTACAGGTAATGGAAAAGCCAGTGAGATGTTAACGGGTTGACGTTTAAAGTTCATGGTGTGATCTTCATTTTATACATTATTAAGTTACACATGCAGCCGAAATATTGTGGCCGTCTTTGCCGTGGATTGAGACATTGTAAATGTACACTGAATGGCCACTTTATTAGATACAGTAGTGCACCACAGGAATGGAACCTGGTGTAGCCGTCCACTTCAAGGCTGAGCTTGTTGTGCATTCTGAGATGTTCTTCTGCACACCACTGTTGTATCCAGTGGTTACTTGAGAAACTGTCGCCTTCCTGCCTGATTGAACCAGTCTGGCCATTCTCCTCTGACCTCTCTCATCAGCGAGGTATTTTCACCCACAGAGTTAATGCTTTTCCCTTTCTGCAACCTTCTCGGTAAACTTGAGAGACTCCTTAGCATGAAAATGCCCGGAGATCAGTAATTTCTGAGATATTCAGATGACCCCGTCGGGCACCAATAATCATTCCTTGGTCAAAGTCACTTAGATCACATTTCTTCCCCCATTCTGATGTTTAGTCTGAACAAGTGAACCTCTGCGTCTGCATGCTTTTATGCATTGAGTTGCTGCCAAACGATTGGCAGGTTAGATATTTGCATTAATGAGCAGGTGTACCTAATAAAGTGGCCACTGAGTGTTAGTGCTGGAATGAAACGAGTTAAAGATGCATGCAGGAGAGAATGGTTGCAAAGCTTGTTCAATGTTAAGAACTGAGATGAGTAATTACACTAAGCAAAATTATTGCAGATGTGTTTCAAAATGTTGCCTCAGGACATTCTAGTGATGTCTGTGTATTCTTGAGATTGTTGATTAATGATTTTGCTTGTAAAAAATCAAGTGTAAATGCTGAGGGGAAATTAATTTAATTTGAACTCAATCCATATTTCAGCTGCTTTATTTACAGTTCTAGTTTCACTCTGAAACTTGTACCCAAACCTTAAACAAACCCCGCCGTAAAGATGACATAAGACCATAAGACATAGAAGCAGAATTAGGCCATTCAACCCATTGAACTGCTCCATTATTCCATCTTGGCTGATTTAGAGTCATAGAGCCATAGGCCTCTCTAATCAGTGCTGAACCATTTAAACTGCCTACTGCCATCGACCTGTACTGGTACCATAGCCCTCCATACCCCTCCTATCCGTGTACCAATCAAACTTTGCTGAAATGTTGAAATCAAGCTTGCTTGCACCACTTATGTTGGCAGCTCATTTCACACTCTCATGACCCTCTGAGTGAAGAAGATTCCCCTCATGTTCACCCTCAACCCATGACCTCTGGTCATAGGCCCACCCACCTCAGTGGAAAAGTCCCACCCAACCTCAATTATTCCTCTCAACCCCATTCTCCTGCCTTCCCTCTGTAACCTTTGCCACCTTTATAATCAAGAACCTGTCAATCTCTACTTAAAATATACCAAATGACCTGGCCTCGATAGCCATAATGGCATTCTAAGTAGCAAACGTATAGTTACTGTATTTAGCATCCCTGCATGTCATTGAATTGGGAGAAACTACCTTGAGAAAATATTGTGTCTACATAATAAATGGGTTTAAAGAGATAAGTCTGTCAGACTAACATGTAACTTTACAATGATCATTGTCCTTTCAGCTTTAAGACATGGATTTCAGTTTAATCCAGGATAATGGACTGAAAGCTTTCTTAGTTTGCCAGTTGTAAAGATGCAAAATAAAATTAGATTAGCCAGCCATGGCTAATGGATGCAAAACTGGCTGTAAGTAAGCTCTGTTCACAGCACCAGCACAAGGTTAAGTACTAGTGATCTCTCAGTTGGTACTCCTCTTACCTCTGAGTTTGTATGTTGTGAGATGAAGTCCGCTCCAGAGAAACAAATACAACAATTTCTACATATACTGCAGTGTCTTGTTGTGGAGTGCTACACTGTTAAAGCTACAGTCTTCCAGATGAAATGATAAACTAGGACTTATCCTAAAGCAGAACACACACAACACTAGAGGATGCAGCCCGGTGACCTGACCTCCACAGTCATAATGACTTCTTAAGAGTCAAAAATATAGTCCCTGCACATCATTGAATCCTGGAAAGATACCTTGAGAAAATATTGTATCTACATCTATGGAAAAGAGTAAACAGACGATGTTTTGGGCTGAGACCCTTCTTCAGGACTAGGGTCTCAGCCCGAACATCGACAGTTTACTCCTTTCCATGGATGCTGCCTGGCCTGCTGAGTTCCTGCAGTGTAATTTGTGTGTTGCGATGGAGTTCCTGCATCTGCGGACTTTCCGTGTTTGAGGCATATTCTGCTGTGTCTTGGTGTCAGAAATTCATAGGGTCAAACAGCAATACAGAAGAGATACAGGCCCTTCAGCCCAGTAAGTCTATGCCAACCACAGTGGCTCTCAGCTCATCCCAATTTCCAATGTTCAGCCCATATCCCTCTAAGCCTCACCCTCCTACGTACCTATCCAAATGTTCTTAAACAATGCCATTGCACTTGCCGTAAACATACCCTCTGGCAGCTTGTTCCATGCACTCACCACCCTCTGCATTAAAAAACTTGACCCTCAGGTCCCTTTAAATCTTCCCATCTGATCCTGTTCTATTCGCCATAGTTCTGGACTCTCCTACCCTGGGGAAAAGACTGTCACCATCCATCTTATCTACCCCTCTCATAATTTTATACACTTCTATAAGGTTCCCCCTCATTCACCTGTGTCCCCATGAATAAAGACCTACTCTGGCCATCGTCTTTCCATAAATCAGGCCCTCTAGTCTTGGCACATTCCTTTCGGCACACTCTCTAGTTTAACCACATATTTCCTATAAAAAGGGTGTCCAAATCTGCACATAGTACTTCAAGTGTGGTCTCACCAATCACTTGTAGAACTGCAACTACATAATGTCGCAACTTCCCACAAGAAAATGAATCTCAAGATTGTAAATGGTGACATATATGTACTTTGATGATAAATTTCATAATAAATTTAACCTGAAACTTTTTTGAACTTTGAACTCAGTTCCTGCATGATAAAGATCTGTGTGCTAAATGCCTTTTTCACCACCCTCTCTATCTGTGATGCAACTTTCAGTGAAGAATATACTTACACCCCTCAGTCCCTCTGTTCCATTATACTCCCTTGGACCCCACCATTCATCCTGTAAGTTCTATCCCAAGTTGAAATTCCAAGATGCATCACTTCACACTTCACTGTATTGAAATCCATTTGCCACTCCTTGGCGACTTCCCTAATTGATCAAGATCCCTCTGAAATCTCCGATAACCTTCTTCACTGTCAACAACACCTCCTAGTTTCATGTCAACTGCAGACTTACTGACCAAGCCTAGTGCATTTCCATCAAAATCATTTATAAAAATAAAGAGTAATTTCCAAACACCAATGCCAGTGGCACACCACTAGTCACTATCCTCCATTCCGATTAACAACCTTCAACCACCACCCTCTGCTTCCTATCTCCAACACAATTTTTTGGCCGAAAGAGCTCTCCCAAGATTCCATGGGTCCTAACCTTTCAGACCAGCGTATCATGTGGGACTTACTGAAGTCCAAGTAGACAACATCCTTGGCCCAATGCTCATGTACCTTTTTGGTTACTTCTTCAAAAATCTCTAGAAAGTTTATCAAGCATGACTTCCCACACACAAAGCCATGCTGACTCCTCCTAATTTGTCTATCCAAATGCTGGTAGATCCTGACCCTCAAAATTCCCTTCAGTAACACCTACACTACTAATTCAGACTGACCAAGCTGTAGTTCTCTGATTTGTCCTTGCTACCCTTTTCAAACAATGGAACAACATTAGCTACCTTCCAATTTTTGAGAATTTCACTAGTGACTAACAATGAAGCAATATCTCCACAATTTCCTCTCTAGCCTTCCACAAAATCCATGGATGCACGTGGTCAGGGCAAGCAAAAGTGTATGCATGTTAAAATCTACAGTTCAGTTTGGACAGAAACCAAGACAGGCAGTCCAACAATCTCTGGATCAAACAAGCTAACTTTGTTCAATGTGCTTGATGCATTGAACTTTGAAGAACCAAAAATGTTGGGAAGCTTCCAAGACTTGACTTCAACCATCCAATTTCTGCTCAAACCAAATTCCAAAGCTGAATCACGAGCTAAACCTTCCAATGGCAATTTATGTCCCCTAGTCAAGAGATAGTTCAAATTCAAATTAGAAGAGGACAGTGTTATTAAAGTATGTCAATCCCTTGAAGATGTTTCACATGACAAATTTTATAGAAGCCTTTAAATAAATACATAATTATCTCCATATCATTCACATAGAGCTCATATGAATCACAAATCAAGGTCTTAGGATTTTGTTTATCATTCTTTTCATTTCTGACGTGATCCTACCTAAGACCTTGTTACTGAATATGCAAAAGATGGAGAGATGCAGAATATTTTCCAAGTAACTCTGATGTTAGGGTGCGGAATCATTCATTGTTGTTAGGATGCAGAAATCAAAAATATGAATTCAGATTCTTTAAGTTATAAGTTCCACCTTCTTTCCATAGAATAATAGAATGCCCTTAGTGCCAAACCCTTCTAATTCTGTGACTAAAGTGACCTCAGAGTATTAGTGAAATTATGACTACAGCATAATGGTTTCAAAAACTACAAAGCACTAGATTTGATCGTTCCTGTGCTACATCATCTTCTTCCTGCTTCATGAAAATTTAAACAAGCATTTAAAATAAATAGCTTTGCTTAGTCTCTATTCCTTTTGAATGAGATGTGTGGGTAAAATGATAGGGGAGAGTCCTTGAAAGCATTAAATGGGCCATCTTAGCTCAATGGCAAAGAAAATGAACAGTGTTCCCTTTTAGCTATGATGTCCGCAGGGAACAGTTTCTCTTTAAACAACACTGAGAACTGCATGCCTTCACAGTGCACCGAGAGATACACAGTGAAGCTCAAACAAAAGAATTAATTTGCCTTGTATCCTACCTATTTCTCCACCTTTAAATGGAAGGAGGATCCCATAAAACTCCGAGCTGGGGAAAAGGCTATTAATTTGGACTAATTGTGCATCTCAAGATGTGGTGTTTAAGTCATGTCGTGAACTTTCAAAAGCAATGAGGAATTCTAGCAACTTAGTCCCTAATAGCTTGGAAATGTTTGCATATTTTTCTCATCTCGATAAGCATATTAAGAGTTAAAGTGAATTAGCAGGGCAAGGGATTGGCTCAAGTATTAGCTGCAAGACATGTTTTGTTGGACTTATTACCTCCTCTTTCCCTAAACACCATCTATATTTTTACATTAAAAAAATGCATTCAAAATAGATTTACCTCTAAGCAGGTAAGTGGTAAAGTAGGAAGGCACTTAGTGAATTAGCTGAAAGCATTGAGACTTTAAGCCAACAGTGTCTGATTTCTCTGGTGCACAAAATGACAACCCAGTTCTGCAGTAATGCAAGCTTGTGTCCAGCGATGTAAGTTTAAAAGAAAACTGGGCTCAAGCAACCTTGGTTCTTGAGCCAAACTTTCTTAAAGTCGCCATTGGTTCGTCAGCAATTGTGATGTCATGAGGTTCGAGCGGGCGAGCTGTCACTTCTGAGATATTCTTGATGTAGGGCAAGGTCACGTGTTTCAATGCTCCTACATTGAGAGTATCTCAGAAATGATTGCTCGACTGCTTGTCTCAAGAACCCAGGCACCAGCAAAGAAACTGACAAAATCAATGTGGCGTATAGGAACGTATGCAAAGACTGCAACAAACTACGTCAGCCAAACAGAACGCACATTCTCTACTCGTTTACAGGAACACAAACTGGTGCTACAGGGACATGATCCACTGTTACTGATCTTGGTACATGAAGACTGAGAAGGACACCACTCTAACTGGGACACTGCAGAGCTTGTGGCGCAGGCAAACACAAAGCAGGCACAAGAATTTTTAGAAATGTGGTTCTCTTCTGATAACTTCATAAATAAGCATATTGAAATAGATGCCATCGACGAACTCTTCAGAACCAAAGATACACGAACCAATAGAATTCAAACGTCAACTGAATGGACTGAGGTAAGTAAACAGGGATATATATAAATGCGAGCACTCTCAGAGAGAAACACCAACAACTGCGCACTGACGATGTCACCTTGACTGGTGGGGAAATGTCTCCGAGCTAATTGCTAACCTCAGTGAACGCCACAACATCGAACGCCTCAACCAGAGCTACCAATACTCACCACCATCCAAAGTAGCTTTATGCTTTCCTTTGCCTTACTTCAGTTTGCCAATGGTTCAAATGATCTTACATGAGGCTGGAGAAGGACTCAAATACCAAACTTATGATGCTCACCATTTATTGTTGCATCTCTGAGTCTTGCCGAAAGTGAAATACTCAGACAGTAGATACGATCTTCACATATACAGCAGATCTGCTCACACCATTTATTGCACTGAATAAATATGATTCTTCAAACTACATGACTTAAACAGTTTTTCCCATCATTATCACCCAGAGATTCCTATCAGGTGTAATGCATGTGCTGCATTACAGCGGTAACTAGATTCATAAAATATATTTTATTGGCAGTGAAGCAACTTACATAACTGTGTTTGTGAATTATTTTATATAAATGTATCTAAAACACACTTGAATATATGAGCAACTCTCCTAATTGCACTTGCCATTGCCCTTTTGTGCTAAACGGTATATTAACATGCTGCAAACACTCAAGATGTGATTTGTACCACAATTGCCTTTCCATTCCTAATCGATCACTGTTTGCAGGAAATTTTCCCATTTTTCATTAAAAGCGAACATTCGCATCTTAAGTTTGCTCCAGGGTTTTGAAGATGATCGAGTACGTAGCTATAGGAATGCAGAATGACTTTGCTGAGTTCCAGTGACTGTCTTTGAAATATTTGGCTGCAATAATAGAAACAAAAATTGCAGGAATCACACAGAGTTTACAGGGGGAAAATAGAATTTTTTATGTTTGCATTTACTCTCTAAATAATTCTTCACTAATTCACAATAGCCCCAGTTGCAAATCAGATTCAAATCATTCAGGATCAGGTTTAGGTTCATACAAATGTAGATTCATATTCAGATTCAGTGCTCAATGAATCTGAATGAATCTTCCTTCTGAAATTCAAAATAATCCTAATTGCCAAATCCACTAATAGCTAACACTCTTACTCTTGACCAAGGTTATTTGATTTGCTGCCAACTTTTTATTTGCTGGTGTGCATTATTGTTCAAAGTTCATGTTGGTGTGTGTACAAAGTCTTGCATCAAAAAGGAAGCTGTTTAGTTGGTAATATTTGCTGAAGTAGTAGAACACATTGGTTTAGCCGTCATGCCTGCATCTTCTCTCCGCCTTTCCTTTCTCCCACAATATATAAGCCTTTTGACACAAAGTTAGAGTCATAGGGGCAAAGAGCACACAAAGAGGTCCTTCTGTCCACTTTGAACATCAAATGACCTAATTCCATTTTACTCTTCCCACATTCCCGTCAACTACCCCAGATTTTTACCTCTCACCAACACACTGGTGACAATTTATAAATACATGAAATTCTGCAGATGATGGAAATCCTAAGCAGCACACAAAATGCTGGGAGGAACTCAGCAGGTCAGGCAGCATCTGTGGAGGGGAATAAACAGTTGACGTCAGGTTGAAGGCCCGAAACTTTGATTGTTTATTGCCCTCCATAGCTGCTCTAGTGACAATTTACAACGGCCAACTAACCTTCATATGTGATCTTGGCAGCAACGTATCAAGCTGAAATCTATTAACCCATTGAGGGTTTAGCCATCAGGACTGCGTCTAGCCTTAGCCTTCACAATTTCATACAGAAACACAAAGTTTTGCCTCAACGTCTTTTACTCCTTTAAACTTCATTGCTGAGGACTCCCTGAGGAAAGCTGTCATATGTACAGTCAGTCGTGCTCTGGGATGTGTTTGATGTTTCATTGTCTGCTTCTGTTATAGCACCAAAAGGAGGAGGAGTTTGTAAAAATATGTTAAATGTTTCACCACTTACTTGGTAAAGTAACTTGGTCAGTTACTTTTCTAATTCTGAAGTGCTATTGGCCTTTAACTTGGAGATTCTGTTTGCTATTAATGCCTGCACTACTGTAGTGTGATTGGTGATTGATTTGGCAAACAAGAAATTTGAGCATACAGAAGGACACCAGTTGGTCAATTTCTGTATAAAAATGGCATTTCTTCGTTCAAGCTTCAGCACAGTATAGTGACAGAGGCCATGCTCCTCTCCCCATGCACAAGTAAATAAAGTATGCAATTGAGGAAGGAGTGCAAGTTTTCAGAGCCAACTAAATGGCAACGATAAGTGTGCTGATTGGAGGTTAATAATGATTGAAACATTGAATTGGCACTGATTTACAGCAGGCAGGGACAACCATGAAGCAGGGGCATGAGACTGCAGCATTAGAGAGGAGGCTCCCCTATTAGTATTTCAGCTTATGTCCAAAGTTAACACTTCAGTTAAAGGTCATTTTAAGCTGACTTCAATTTTAGTTGGATGGAACTCAAAGCAACCATTAAATGAAATAATGTTCATCCAATCCATTCATCACCCAATAGAGTTCATCTGATCCATCCTTTGCATTCATAGTTTTCTTCTTCTTTGAGGGAAGTGGGACCTACTTGGGAGGTTCATGATAGACACCAAAAATTCTTCCGTGCCTTATACAACTGACCATGTCTGAACATTAATATTACTTTTTGGCAAGTTATTTAACTGGGTGTGTCAATGCAATTAATCCCAAAAGGTGTCTCCTCCATTCAAGACCCAGACAAATTACAGTTCCAAGAAAGCTCATTAGACAGTAGGGATGGCATGGGTTTCCTTTCCTTCTGTTTCCTTCCACAGTCCAAAGACGTATGGGTTAGTAGATTAACTGAGCACATAGGTGAAATTGGACAGCATGGACACATTAGGCCAGAAGGCCCTGTTACCATGGTATATCTCCAAATATAAACATTCAGTTCACTTGTAGCCTATGAATTAAATCCCATTTTCCAGAATATCCTTACAATCAACTATACAATAAAGGGTCCAAAAGCAAAACATTGTGGATGCTGGGAGATCATTCTGAAGTGTTAACCGATTCTTTATTCACTGATGCTACTTGATCTAATTAATTCTGGCATGTTAATATATAAGGAATAAAATTGCATGCTTACAAGCTATAATTAATAGTGAGAAACATAACATGATCTACTGTATAGGTTTCCTCCGGTTGCTCTGGTTTCCTCCCAAAGGCATATAGGTTAGTGGGTTAATTGGTCACATGGGTATCATGGGGTGGCACGGGCTTGTTGGGCCTGTATCACGAAATAAAACTCCAGCTTGGCTACATGAGTGTTTCAGAACAGCAGTTGGTTATGAGAAACCTGATACATCCCTCTCCACTAACAACTTCACCAGCAATTTTAATCATTTAGTGCTTGGATAGATTTTGTTTCTTTACCAAGGATGTAATGTTGAGCATTTATAAAACACTGGTGAGCCTAACTTGGAGTATTGTGAGTCGTGTTAGGCCCCTTATCAAGAGAAAGGATGTGCTGAAACTGGAGAGGGTTCAAAGGAGGTTCACAAAAATGATTCCAGGATTGAATGGCTTGTCATATGAAGAGCGTTTGATGGCTTTGGCCCTGTATTCACTAGAATTCAGAAGAATGAGGGGTGACCTCATAAAAACCTACTGAATGGTGAAATGCTTGATTGGAATGGATGCGGGGAGGATGCTTCCTATTGTGGGAGAGTCTAAGACCAGATGACACAGTCCCAGAATAGAGGGGCGTCCTTTTCGAATGGAGATGAGGAGGAATTTCTTTAGCCAGAGCCTGGTGAATCCGTGGAATTCTTTGCCACAGGCAGCTTTGGAGGCAAAGTCCTTATGTATATTTAAGGTGGAGTTTGATAAATTCTTGATTGGTCAGAGCACGAAGGGATATGGGGAGAAGGCAGGAGAGTGCAGCTGAGAGGAAAGTTGGATCAGCCATGATAAAATGGCAGAGCAGACTTGATGGGCCAAATGGACTAATTCTGCTCCTATGTCTTATGGTCTTATGGTCTTATTTATGTGCCAAAGCTCTACTTTGTAGATGTTTCTTAGATAGCCTTTTAAAATATATTTGAAAGCTAAATAAAATGCAGATGCTAGCTTTCTGGAAATGGGACAGCACAGTAATACAATGGTTAGCATGATTGTTTTACAGTAAAACTGGGGTTCAATTCCCAGTGCTGCCTGTAAGGAGTTTTGTATATACTCCCTGTGAATGCATGGGATTCCTCTGGATGCATTGGTTTCTTCACACATTCTAAAGACATACACTTAGGTTGAATATACATGATATACTGAAGCCAGAAGTGTGGCGACATTTGCAGGCTGCCCATCACAATCCACACTAACACAAACCGGCATATGAATATTTCGTGATACACATGACAAATGAAGTTGAAATTTTATCTGCTGGAAACAGAGCATTTTAGAAAAATTCCACAGTTCAGACACCAAGTGTGGAAAGAGATACTGAGCTAATATTTCAGTTGTAATATCCCAGTGAGAGGTTGGCAGACTCATGATTAATCATGGCATGGAGGGAATCGGGGAGAAGGCAGGAGCTTGGGGCTGAGAGGGAAATGGATCAGCCATGAGGAAATAGCAGAGCAGACTTGATGGGCCAAATGGCCTAATTATGCTCCTATACTTTACGGTATTATCGTCTTTCCGCAAATGCTACTTTAGTTCTCCAGCACTTTCTGTTTTTTTTTTCTTAAGTTAAGCATTAAATCTTTTGCTTTAAACATTTTGGCATCCTGAACCCATCATATAAATGTGATTACAAAGAAAGCATGGTAGTGCCTCTACTTCCTTAGAGATTCGGCATGACATCAAAAACTTTCACAAACTTCAATAGATGCATAGTGGAAAGTGTATTGGCTGCATTAAGGCCTGGTTATGGGAACATCAGTGCCTTTGAACGGAATCTCCTACAGAAGTTAGTGGATTTGCCCAGTCCATCATAGGTAAAGCCCTTCCAACCATTGAGCACACATTGAAACGCTGTCGTAGGAAAGCAGCGCTCATCATCAAAGATCCTCGCCACCCAGGCCAGACTCTTTTCTTGCTGCTGCCATCAGCTAGAAGGTACAAGTGGCTCAGGGCTCGCAATACCAGGTTCAAGAACAGTTACTACTCCTCAACTATCAGGCTCTTAAACAATTGAGGATAACCACACTCATCTATTGAGATGTTCTCACAATAATCTCACTTTCTTGTTCCTTTCCATGCCAGGGATTTTTCATTGGAATAAAAGATAAAGGATTTGAACAGTCTGACCTCAATTTATGTTTGTATTTTATATATTTGCTGGCAATTATTTTTAAATTTTTGCCAAAAATACCAATATTGAATTGTCTATTGAAAAGTTAGTGTGAGAAATATTAAAATATAATGATATAAAAATGAAATAATAATATAAATGTAATGAAAAACATAATTTTAAAATTGTTGATAGAAAAAAATCACTTGGACTGAGTAAGAGGGATGTAAATTCATAAATGGATGTCAATTAATATCATAGTGCCACTGATGACCTGGAACCTTGGGCTATATGCTGGATAAACTTCGTATCTTGTACTCTGCTGCAGTCTCCTCTCTTTCATTGGAATTTCATTCAAAGTGCCAGTCACAAAAGAGAGAAGCACTGTTCATCTAACTTATTTAGAGATATAGCATGATAACAAGCCCTTCTGACCCAGCGAACCCCCATCAACCAATTATACTAATAATCTACTAACCCAAATGTCTTTTAGATGCAGGAGCAAGCCAGTATACCTGGAGAACACCCATGTTGTCATCAGGAGAGCGTACAAACTCCTTAAAGACAGTGGCAGGAATTGAATCCGGGTCGCTGGCGCTGTAAAGCATTTCGCTAACCACAAAGCTACCATGAGGAATTTCTTTAGCCGTAAGCAGGTGAGTCTATGGAATTAATTGCCACAGATGACTGTAGAGGCCAAGTCATTGGGTATATTTAAAGTGGAGGTTGATTGATTCTTGATAAGGAATGGCATCAAAGGTTACAGGGAGAATGCAGGAGAACTGGGTTGGGTGGTGGATAGTAAATCAGCCATGATAGAATGGCATAGCAGACTCGATGGGCCAAAAGGCCTAATTCTGCTCCTATGCCTTATGGTCTTATAGTCTTATGCTCATGCTGCCCCGAAAATCTTCACTAATTTTCATCCAGCTATCATTTACACCTTCAACTTTTTTACAGACAGTTTTACCCCTTTCGCAAAATCAACTGAAAGTCATGTACCATGCTTTCAAATGCAGTCGTACTGGCAACTTTCCAGAGAGGAAGGAAATTACCAGCAAAACCATAAATGTTGTCTTTGAAGGCTTTTAATTGTTGTGTAATTGATAAGCAACACATTATCTATTGAGGAAATATAGAGCTTGGGGACGTCTGCAGTTGCATAACCCACAGTATTCTGAGCTTCGGTGCGAAAAAGTGTACCACACGCTGAAAGAACAGACTACAGGCGGAGAACTTGCTTATAGAGAGTTCTGCCTTTTTAAAAAAAAAATAGAGTGTGATGCCAACGTGATAAATGTTAATGCTAGCAAAACGTAGAACATCATCTTTCTTAGCCAGCAGTCCCCGTTGCCAGCACTCCCTGGTCAGGTATAACATGGATTAGTTGCAGGGTACAATTCACATTATGCTGTTCTAATCAAGCATTTTCCTCGTTTTGCCTGTGGAACAATTCAGTTCTCTGCACCCGCTGTACCTGAATGCTGAATTATTGGTAGTTTGATGCTACAAATTCACAGAAGGCAATGGTTAAATGCAGGCAGGCAGCAGCTCTGAAAGGAATTTACCGGAGGGCAATGAATGACAATTCTGTACACTTTTTCATTTAACCATTAATTGTAAAATTAAGTTCCCCTTTCCCAGTAATGATATTCTCTCCTACACCGAACACTGACATAAGGTACCGGAACTGATTACAGGTCCTCTGTATTGCAGGGATATCCTCTTAGCACTGCATCAGTGTCAAATAGCATGTCACCGCATCAGTGATACATTATTGAAATGCCTGTGAAGCAAGCGAATGTCTAACCGATGAACTAAATTCACTGTTTCGCTGCTGTGCAGCCAACCTCAAGGGTAGAAAAGCTGAGATTTTACCTGCTCCCTGCTACGGAAGCAGACGGTTTTCCCTTGTAAAGAAGGCAGCAACATTTCAGTCAAAATAATCCAAGTTTACTTCAGTGACATACTGCTGCGGGAAAGGGTAAGCTAGTAATAACATGGAAACACAAACAGCTCCACGTTCACTCCCATGTGCTTTATCATTCTGGTATGAACATTTGTAACTATTAGAGTCATAGACTCTCACAGCATGGAAACAGGCCCTTCGGCCTATCCAGCACATGCTGACCAAGATTTCTATCTAAGCTAGTCCCATTTGCCCACATTTGGCCCATATACCTCTCAACCTTGCCTATCCATATACCTGTCTATGTATACATTAAATAGAAACATAGAAAATAGGTGCAGGAGTAGGCCATTCGGCCCTTCAAGCCTGCACCACCATTCAGTATGATCATGGCTGATCTTCCAACTCAGAACCCTGTACCTGCCTTCTCTCCATACCCCCTGATCCCTTTAGCCACAAGGGCCATATCTAACTCCCTCTTAAATATAATCAAAGAACTGGCCTCAACTGTTTCCTGTGGCAGAGAATTCCACAGATTCACCACTCTCTGTGTGAAGAAGTTTTTCCTCATCTCGGTTCTAAAAGGCTTCCCCTTTATCCTTAAACTGTGACCCCTCGTTCTGGACTTCCCCAACATCGGGAACAATCTTCCTGCATCTAGCCTGTCCAATCCTTTTAGAATTTTATACTTTTCAATCAGATCCCCCTCAATCTTCTAAATTCCAACGAGTATAAGCCTAGTCGATCCAGTCTTTCGTCATATGAAAGTCCTGCCATCCCAGGAATCAATCTGGTGAACCTTCTTTGTACTCCCTCTATGGCAAGAATGTCTTTATTCTTCAGATTAGGGGACAAAAACTGCACACAATAATCCAGGTGTGGTCTCACCAAGGCCTTCTACAACCGCAGTAGTACCTCCCTGCTCCTGTACTCGAATCCTCCTGCTATGAATGCCAGTATACCATTCGCCTTTTTCACCGCCTGCTGTACCTGCATGCCCACTTTCAATGACTGGTGTACAATGACACCCAGGTTTCGTTGCACCTTCCCTTTTCCTAATCGGTTACCATTTAGATAATAATCTGCTTTCCTGTTCTTGCCACCAAAGTGGATAACCTCACATTTATCCACATTAAATTGCATCTGCCATGAATTTGCCCACTCACCTAACCTATTCAAGTCACCCTGCATCCTCTTAGCATCCTCCTCACAGCTAACACTGCCGCCCAGCTTCGTGTCATCCGCAAACTTGGAGATGCTGCATTTAATTCCCTCGTCTAAGTCATTAATATATATTGTAAACAGCTGGGGTCCCAGCACTGAGCCTTGCGGTACCCCACTAGTCACTGCCTGCCATTCTGAAAAGGTCCCGTTTATTCCCACTCTTTGCTTCCTGTCTGCCAACCAATTCTCTATCCACATCAATACCATACCCCCAATACCGTGTGCTTTAAGTTTGCACACTAATCTCCTGTGTGGGACCTTGTCAAAAGCATTTTGAAAATCCAAATATACCACATCCACTGGTTCTCCCCTATCCACTCTACTAGTTACATCCTCAAAAAATTCTATGAGATTTGTCAGACATGATTTTCCTTTCACAAATCCATGCTGACTTTGTCCGATGATTTCACCGCTTTCCAAATGTGCTGTTATCACATCTTTGATAACTGACTCTAGTATTTTCCCCACCACCGATGTCAGGCTAACTGGTCTATAATTCCCCGGTTTCTCTCTCCCTCCTTTTTTAAAAAGCGAGGTTACATTAGCCACCCCACAGTGCTCAGGAACTAGTTCAGAATCTAAAGAGTTTTGAAAAATTTTGAAAAAGTTTTTAATGTACCTGCCTCAGCCACTTTCTCTGGGTGGAAAAGTTGCCCCTTGGGTTTCTCTTAAATCTGTCACCCCTCAGCTTAAACCTACACCCTCCATTTCTTGATTCATTCAGCTTCATTAGGTCTAGTATGACTATCCGAGTAACAATATGGAACCTAACACCCTGGGTCTGTGCTCCTGTGCAGAAGTGAGGACCGCTGGACTGTCAGAGCTGAGCCTTGTGAATAAGATACTTTAAGTCACAATTTTGCGGGCTCTCCCAGATGGGCACAGTTACGTATGGCGTTTTGAAAAGTGTGAGAAATCTCCTCCACATCATTTGTTCTTCATCCAACATCAGCAAGCTGATCAGCCGGCGACTCCCTCCTCCCTCTTTGTGACAGTTACCAGGAGCATTGCAGATGAAGGGCCCGAAGTATTGTTGAGGACCCCTGCCACACATCCCACCATCTCTTTGACCCACTGCCGACAGGGGGGAGGTACAGAAGCATCAGGACTGGGTAACAGCTTCTTTCCTCAGGTTGTGAGGCTAATGAACACCCTGCCTCCACCGAGATCTCATCACTAAATCAGTGAGGTGTTTACTGTACTTTTTACCTGTGCTGTGCACTACAGGCATTTTGAATGATATTTCATTAACTTTTTAATGGTAATATCTTGGTTTATGTGCTTTGTGTGTGCACTGTGGTCCCAAGGAACATTGTTCTGTTTGGTTGTATATACGTAGTTAGTCGACAATACAACTGAACATGATTGCTGTTGGTTTATATGTTCCCCCTATTACAACAATGACGACAGTGAGTATTATTAGCTTTGGGGTATCCTGACATCACGAAGGTTCTTGCCTACTTTCTGTAGCGTTTCAAGGACTAGAGGTACAGAATGTTAGTAACAGGTAATAAATCACAACCTTACTAAGTACCATCTACATCACATACAAAAATTTAAAAGGAAGTGATTTCTCTGAGAGGTTATCTGAAAAGGCTAAGAATAGTTGGACACAAGGTACTAATGGCAATCAGCAGAGCCCACACTGCGCCCAGTGGTTAAATTCAAGATATAAAATTCAGGATTGTTTAACATAATTTCCAGTACACAATTGTAATCGAGAATAAAGTAATTCTTACTCCAGATCTGATGCAGCACAAAAAACCTCAATAAGATAAAGAACTCAATAATAATAAAAACACAATCGATATAAATACCAAGATAGATTATATCCATAACGTGATGCTAAGCACAGGAATGTCTGTACATAAAGTGCCTGACAGAAAATGATAAAGTAGTGATGGTTGGGAGTGTGGAGGAGTGTGTTAGTGGGTAGATGTGTTGATCAGCCTTAGCGCTTGGGAAAAGTAACTGTTTTGAAAAGCCTACAAAAAGTAATGGATATGGCCCAGTCCATCACGGGTAAAGCCCTCTCCACCATTGACTACATCTACACAGAGCACTGTCACAAGAAAGCAGCATCCATTATCAAGGACTCCCACCATCCAGATCATGATCTCTTCTCACTTCTACCATTAGGAAGGAGGTACAGGAGCCTCAGGACCCACACCATCAGGTTCAGAAACCATATTACCCCTCAACCATCAGGCTCTTGAACCAGAGGGGATAACTTCACTCAACTTCACTTGCCCCATCACTGAACTGTTCCGACAACATATGGGCTCACTTTCAAGGACTCTATCTCATGTTCTCAATATTTATTTATTATTATTATTTTTCTTTTGTTCTTTCCTTTTGTATTTGCAGTTGGTTATCTTTTGCTCACTGATTGTCCTTCCTGTTAGCTGCAGTCTTTCATTGACTCTATTGTGTTTCTTGTATTTACTATGAATGCCCACAAGAAAATGAATCTCAGGGTTGTACATGGTGACATAAATGTACTTTGATCTTTGAACTTTGAAATGGATCAAAAGCAACATAGAAATAACGATTGAAAATTCTTATCTATAATACCTAGCTTGAAGAGAACATATTGCCTTGTTATTTACAGTATCAAAGGATGGAGGAGATCAAAGAAGTGAAATAAGATCTCTTCTGTAGCAGGCAACGCAGATGGTGGACGACTTACCTCCTTTGCTGTGGGTTTTGTTGAACTTGTAACAGCTCAAGTCACAGGTTAACAATGAATCAAGCTCATTGTCTCAGCTGAGTATCCTTCCCAAGTGATATAAAGAGTGAGTTTCAAGTTCAAGTTCCAGTTATTATCATAGGCATACATACACAGGCTATAAATGCCATTAAAATTATCTTTCTGCACCAATGGCACTGTACAGTATTCCCTGTGTGGCCTCCTCTACTTTGTGGAGACCCGATGCAGATTCGGGGACACCTTGTCAAGCACCTTTGCTCCATCCTCAACAGGAAGGATTTCCTGGTGGCCACCATTTTAATTCCACTCCTCATTCCCATTCTGACATGTCAGTCCATGGCCTCCTCTGCTACCACAATGAGGCTACTCTCAGGTTGGAGAAGCAACATATCAGATGCTGTCTGGGTAGCCTCCAACCTGATGGCATGAACATCGATTTCTCCAACCTCTTGTAGTTTCTCTCAACACCCCCCCCCTTCAATTCCCCATTGTGGCTCTTCTCTTAACCTTCTCTTCTCCTCACCTGCCTATCACCTCCCTCTGGTGCACCTCCTCCTTCCCTTTCCCCCATGGTCCACTCTCCTCTCCTATCAGATTCTTTCTTCTTCACCCCTTTACTGCTTCCACCCATCATCATCATTCCCTCTCCCCCACCCAGCAACTTTCCCAATCACATGACTTTACCTATCACCTTCCAGTCTGTACTCCATCCGCTGCCCTCACCCTCTTACTCTGGCTTCTTCCCCATTCCTTTTCAGTCCTGATGAAGGGTCTCGGTCTGAAATGTCAACTTTTTACTCCTCTCCATTATGGTGCCCTATCTGCAGATCACCTCCAGCATTTTGTGTGTGTTACTATAAATTAGATAGCACTGCTTTTAAACTATTTATTTATTCTCAGGCAATAGACATCACTGGCAAAGGAAGATTTTATTATCAATCTCCAGTTGACCCTGAATTGGGAAGGCAGTATGAATCAATCAAAGTCATCAACACCAGGGTTCAATACAATAGACGGCTAAGGACAGGATACAGCTAAATGGTAGCAGTAATATTGATCAATGCAGTGGTCAGTGCAGACCTGCTGGGTCAAAGGGCCGGCTTTTGTGTCGCATGCCTTTATGATTATATTCATGGTCCTGAGTAACATCCAAGTCAGAATAGGCAAGGGCAGGTAATTTTCTTCCCAAAAAAGTTTTTAATGAATCACGTCCGTTTTTTAATGAAAATCTGCATACTTCATGATCACCTTGAATGACGCTAGCAATTTTTCAAAAATTCCTGAACTCCTTTAATTATTTGCATTTAACTTCTTTAGTGGCAATGGTAGGACTCAAACTCACATACCTAGATCAATGGTTGAGAACTCTGGATCGTCTCCCTTAGCCCAACCTTTATGTTACCATACCCCTTATTGGAATGTGCAATTGGAACTGAAAAAGGAAACTAATATTATAAGGTGATGGTGACAGTTCTTCAGAACTGGACATTTCAGAAATTAACTGATCTGATAGACAATCTGAAATGGGTGTGATGTGTTTGGTCAGAAAGAGCTCAATCAATAGTTAATCACACTTCTTTGAATCAGATTTATTATCATTGATATATGTTGTAAAATTTGTTGTTTTGTGGCAGTGCCACAATGCAAAACATTTAAAAAATTACAAAATATGTTATAATAAAAGTAAATGTAAATTGTGCAAAAATGGAATAGCAACATTGTGTTCATGGATTCATGGACTATTTGAAGGAACTGTTCCTAAAACATTGAGCAGGGGTCTTCATGCTCCTGTACCTCCTCTCTGATGGACAGGGCATGTCCCAGATGGTGAGAGTCCTTAATGGTGACTTTGGTGCACTGTCTTTGGTGGCCAAAATGTGGTCTCCTCTATGCTGCAAACACCAAACACAGATTGGACGACTCTTTACAAATAGCCCTCATTTGACTCTGAGATTTCTGTTTGCCTTTAACATCATCAGTCTCCCACCCTGGCCTCTGTTTTTGTCCGGTTCCAACAAAGCCCAACGTCATTTCCAGGATAGGTGTTTCAACTCTCAGGCTGCAAGCTGCCTCCAGCACATCCTTGAGTTGTGCGGGTTTGTTAACACAAATGATCTGCTTCACGGTATATTTCAATATACATGTGGTAAATGAATAATCTGAATCTGAAAATGACATATAGCCATCAGGACTCACCACGGGATTTACCAATTTTAGATTTGTGTTATTTGAGTTATTTGTGTTATTTCCAATTTGTGTTATTTCTGATATGATAACACTGTTTTTTCCTCTCTCTATTGATCTGCTGAGCCATTTCTACATTTTCTTTTCCTTAAGGTTTCACTCCAGTATTGTTGCGCCTATTATGCAACTCAATGCATAAAAGTATGCAGACATGGTCAAGAGGTTCACTTGTTCTTCAGGTAGGATATCAGAATAGAGCAGAAAGGTGACCTACGTGACTTTGACCATGGAATGATTGTTGGTGCCAGATGGGCTGGTTTGAGTATCTCAGAAACTGCTGATCTCCTGGGATTTTCATGTACAACTGCCTCTAGAGTTTACACAGAATGAAACAAAAAACAAACCAAGAAGATAAAATTCAGTGGGCAGCAGTTCTGTGGGTGAAAATGCTTTGTTAATGAGATAGGTTGGACTGGTTCAAGCTGACAGGAAGGTGACAGTAACTCGAATAACCACACTTTACAACAGTGGTGTACAGAAGAGCATCTCTGAATGCAATCACTTCAAACCTCGAAGTAGATGGGTTAGAGCTGCAGAAGACCATGAGCATTGGCTGATAAAGGAAATTAGGGATAGTATCAATTCCAAAGAAGAAGCATACAAATTAGCCAGAAAAAGTGGTTCACCTGAGGACTGGGAGAAATTCAGAGTTCAGCAGAGGAGGACAAAGGGCTTAATTAGGAAGGGGAAAAAAGATTATGAGAGAAAACTGGCAGGGAACATAAAAACTGACTGTAAAAGCTTGTATAGATATGTGAAAAGAAAAAGATTGGTTAAGACAAATGTAGGTCCCCTACAGACAGAAACAGGTGAATTGATTATGGGGAGCTCGGACATGGCAGACCAATTGTATAATTACTTTGGTTCTGTCTTCACTAAGGAGGACATAAATAATCTTCTGGAAATAGTAGGGGACAGAGGGTCCAGTGAAATGGAGGAACTGAGGGAAATACATGTTAGTAGGGAAGTGGTGTTAGGTAAATTGAAGGGATTAAAGGCAGATAAATCCCCAGGGCCAGATGGTCTGCATCCCAGAGTGCTTAAGGAAGTAGCCCAAGAATTAGTGGATGCATTAGTGATAATTTTTCAAAACTCTTTAGATTCTGGACTAGTTCCTGAGGATTGGAGGGTGGCTAACGTAACCCCACTTTTTAAAAAAGGAGGGAGAGAGAAACCGGGGAATTATAGACCGGTTAGCCTAACATCGGTGGTGGGGAAACTGCTAGAGTCAGTTATCAAAGATGCGATAACAGCACATTTGGAAAGCGGTGAAATCATCAGACAAAGTCAGCATGGATTTGTGAAAGGAAAATCATGTCTGACGAATCTCATAGAAGTTTTTGAGGATGTAACTAGTAGTGTGGATAGGGGAGAACCAGTGGACGTGGTATATTTGGATTTTCAAAATGCTTTTGACAAGGTCCCACACAGGAGATTAGTGTGCAAACTTAAAGCACGCGGTATTGGGGGTAAGGTATTGATGTGGATAGAGAGTTGGTTGGCAGACAGGAAGCAAAGAGTGGGAATAAACGGGACCTTTTCAGAATGGCAGGCAGTGACTAGTGGGGTACCGCAAGGCTCAGTCCTGGGACCCCAGTTGTTTACAATATATATTAATGACTTGGATGAGGGAATTAAATGCAGCATCTCCAAGTTTGCGGATGACAGGAAGCTGGGCGGCAGTGTTAGCTGTGAGGAGGATGCTAAGAGGATGCAGGGTGACTTGGATAGGTTAGGTGAGTGGGCAAATTCATGGCAGATGCAATTTAATGTGGATAAATCTGAGGTTATCCACTTTGGTGGCAAGAACAGGAAAACAGATTATTATCTGAATGGTGGCTGATTAAGAAAAGGGGAGGTGCAACGAAACCTGGGTGTCATTGTACACCAGTCATTGAATGTGGGCATGCAGGTACAGCAGGTGGTGAAAAAGGAGAATGGTATGCTGGCATTTATAGCGAGAGGATTCGAGTACAGGAGCAGGGAGGTACTACTGCAGTTGTACAAGGCCTTGATGAGACCATACCTGGAGTATTGTGTGCAGTTTTGGTCCCCTAATCTGAGGAAAGACATCCTTGCCATAGAGGGAGTACAAAGGTTTACCAGATTGATTCCTGGGATGGCAGGACATTCATATGATGAAAAACTGGATGAATTTAGAAGATTGAGGGGGGTCTTATTGAAACGTATAAAATCCTAAAGGGATTGGACAGGCCAGATGCAGGAAGATTTTTCCCGATGTTGTGGAAGTCCAGAACGAGGGGTCACAGTTTGAGGATAAAGGGGAAGCCTTTTAGGACCGAGATGAGGAAAAACTTCTTCACACAGACAGTGGTGAATTTGTGGAATTCTCTGCCACAGGAAACAGTTGAGGCTAGTTCATTGACTATATTTAAGAGGGAGTTAGATATGGCCCTTGTGGCTAAAGGGATCAGTGGGTATGGAGAGAAGGCAGGTACAGGGTTCTGAGTTGGATGATCAGTCATGATCATACTGAATGGCGGTGCAGGCTCGAAGGGCCGAATAGCCTACTCCTGCACCTATTTCTCTATGTTTCTATGTTTCTATACACTCAGTGGCCACTAGATGAGGTAAAGGAGGTAGCCAGTGAAGCAGCCAATGAGTGTATATCCTTCCAATCCTCCGTAACTTAAGATATGTCTGACTTCTAATTTCTGCTAGCTCTGACAAAAAGATAATCAATGGGAAAAGTTAATCACAGATGTTATCTAATTTGCTGCATATTTTCTGCATTTTTCTGTTTCCATCTGTAGAACTCACTTCAATATAGTGTAGCAATTAATGAACGATTAAGAACCCGTTGAGTATAAACCTAGAAATGTTGGGGTTGGTTCTACTGAAATCACTTTCCATTGATTATTTCTTACGTCAATGCCATGAACTGCTAGATTATCTGCTTACTTTACCCATTATTATGGAATATCATTTGAGTGACATTTTACTGGTCTTACGTCAGTTTGAGGAGACATGCTACATCTTCCATCTTACATGTGCGTTACACTGACATTGCTTATTCCACAATTCCACTCCCCCGTGTCAGGATCAGCAAATTTAAACACTTCACCCTTTAGCTTAATTCTATTGTACAATCACCTCTGTAAAAGTAATTAAGCAATTTCCGACAGAGTTTTCATAAGTTTGAACGCTGTAATTAATTTCTGACTGTTTTTGGCACGTCTGTGTCCACCAGTAAGTCATGAGCAAGCCAGGGCTTTTATGGAAAACAAAGCTAACATAAGTCTGAAAACAATCCTATCTAAAGTGTAAAGGAAACATCAACTACAACAGAAACTATAAAAGTCAGGTAGACTCACCAGATAAGTGGAGTGGATAGCAAGGCTTTTGGCATATTGTTGGAATGGAAAACTATAGTTATGGGAATCACGATAAGAACTGCTGAAGCTGCAAACACACACTGAACATTTTAGGACCACAAATACGAGGAAATCTGCAGATGCTGGAATTTGAAGCAACACACATAAAAGTTGCTGGTGAACGCAACAGGCCAGGCAGCATCTCTAGGAAGAGGTACAGTCGATGTTTCAGGCCGAGACCCTTCATCCTAAAGATGCTGCCTGGCCTGCTGCGTTCATCAGCAATTTTTATGTGTGTTGCTCAACATTTTAGGAACCTTCTTGCCCTCTACCATCAGGTTTCTGAATGGTCCATGAACCTATGAACACTACCTCACTATTCTGCTGTTTTTTGCACTACTTACTGATATTTTATATGGTTCCTTATATATGACACTACACTCCTGCCGCAAAGCAACAAATTTTACGACAGATACACAGTGGACACTTTATTAGATACACCTGTACACCTGCTCGTTAATACAACTATCTAATCAGCCAATCATGAGGCAACAACTCAAAACATAAAAGCATGCAGATATGGTCAAGAGGTTCAGTTGTTGTTCACACCAACCATCAGAATGGGAAGGAATGTGATCTAAGTAATGTTGACCATTGAATGATTGTTGGTGCCAGATAGGATGGTTTCAGTATCTCAGAAACTGCTGATTTCTCACACAACAGTCTCTAGAGTTTACAGAGAATGGTGCGGAAGGGAAAAACATGCAGTGAGTGGTAGTTCTGTGGGTGAAAATCCCATGTTAATGAGAGAGAGTAGAGGAGAATGGCCAGTCTGGTTCAAGTAGAGAGGAAGGTGACAGTAATTGTGCATTAACCACAGTGGTGTGCAGAAGAGCATCTCTGAATGCACAACATGTCGAACTTGGAAGTGGATGGGCTACAGCTGCAGACGACAACGAACATACACTCAGCGGATATTTTATTAGACAGCAGAGGTACAAAATAAAGTGGCCACCAAGTGTATTTCAGTGATAATAAACCTGATTCTGATTTCAGAAACATTTGTGGAAAGAGATGTCAATTTGGTGTTTCATGTCCAAGATCTTTCCTATAGATCAGGGGTCCCCAACCTTCTTTGCACCACGGACCGGTTCAATATTGACGATATTCTTGCGGACTGCCCGACGGGCGGGGGGGGGGGTGTGGTGTTCAACTTCAACAGAGTGTGACAGGGAATGAGGAAAGGTGCAGTTGACTCATATTGTTTCATATCGCCAAGTCATATCATTTCCTTGCAGCCCGGTAGCACATGCTTTGCAGCCTGGGTCCGTGGCCCAGTGGTTGGGGACCACTGCTATAGATAATACTTGACTCACTGACTGGTTTCACCATTTTCTATTCATTTAATACTTTTGGAAACCTGGTTAGTTTGCGACTGTTATCTCAGGAACAAAGAAGAGGTAATTGGTGCATCAAAATGTTGAAGCTTAGGTAGGATAAACAGGAAGGAGCAATTTCCCTTAGCAGAGAGATCATCAAGTAGGAACAATAGCAGGAGTTCCCAACCTGTGGTCCATGGACCCCTTGTTTAATGGTACTAGTCCATGGCATAAAAAAAATGGAATCCCCTGAACTATAGATTTACTTTAATTGGTTGAGGATTAGAAGAGATTTGAGACGGAAAAGCTATTTTGTTCAACATTTGGCCTAAAACTTGCAGCTTGAGAAGGTGGTGGAGACATAACCCATCTTCAGATATAAAAGTAGAAAGTAGTGAATACAGCCCAGTCCATCACAAGCAAAACCCTCCCCACCATTGAGTACATTTACATGGAGCATTGCCACAAGAAAACACTATCAAAGACCCTCACCATCCAGGCCACGCTCTCTTCTTGCTACTACGTCAGGCAAGAGGTACAGAAGCCTTAGGTCCCACACCACCAAGTTGAGAAAAAAGTTGTTATCCTACAACTACCAGACTTCTGAACCAGTGTGGGTGACTTCACACATCTCAAATCTGAACTGATTCTATCACCTACAAACTCACTCTCAAAGACAGTTTACAGCTCATACTGTATTCTCAGGATTATTTTTCTTTGCAGTCCGCCTTCTTTTGCACATTGTTTGTTTGTCAGTCTTTGTTTATGTATGCTTTTCATAAAATTCTATTGTAATTTTTTGTTTCCTGTAAATGCCTGCAAGAAAGTGAAAATCAACGTAGAATATGGTAACATATACAAACCTGGATAATAAATTTACTCAGAATTTTGAACAGAATGAGTATTTGAAGAGCCAAGACCTGCAGGGAAAAGACTGTGATTTGGGACGTGGAAATCATCTGCGTCACAATAAATAAAAAGATAAAATCTGCTGTGCTAATTGACCCTAAACTTGAGAGATTCTGCAGATGCTGGAACTCGAGAGTAACATACACAAAATGCTGAAGGAACTCAGAAGGTCAGGCAGCGTCAATGGAAAGTAATAAAGAGTCAACTTTTTGGGCCAAGACCCTTCACAGCACCAAACACCCTCCTTCTGTGCCCCAAAGTTCTATGAAACCGTGTGCATTAAATCAATGCAAACACAAGGAAATCTGCAGATGCTGGAATTTCAAGTAACACACATAAAAGTTGCTGGCGAACGCAGCAGGCCAGGCAGCATCTCTAGGAAGAGGTACAGTCAACGTTTCGGGCCAAGACCCTTCATCAGGACTAACTGAAAGAAGAGCTAGTAAGAGATTTGAAAGTGGGAGGGGGAGCAGGAGATCTGAAATGATAGGAGAAGACAGGAGGCGGAGGGATGGAGCCAAGAGCTGGAGAGTTGATTGGCAAAAGGGATATGAGAGGATCATGGGACAGGAGGCCGAGGGAGAAAGAAAAGGGGGAGGGGGGAAAAAGCCCAGAAGATGGGCAAGGGGTATAGTGAGCGAGACAGAGGGAGAAAATGGAGAGAAAGAAAAAGAATGTGTGTATATAAATAAATAACAGATGGGGTACGGGAGGAGGTGGGGCATTAGTGGAAGTTTGAGAAGTCAATATTCATGCCATCAGGTTGGAGGCTACCCGGATGGAGTATAAGATGTTGTTCCTCCAACCTGAGTGTGGCTTCATCTTGACAGTAGAGGAGGCCGTAGATAGACATATCAGAATGGGAATGGGACGTGGAATTAAAATGTGTGGCCACCGGGAGATCCTGCTTTCTCTGGCGGACAGAGCATAGGTGTTCAGCGAAACAATCTCCCAGTCTGCGTCAGGTCTCGCCAATATATAGAAGGCCGCATTGGGAGCACCGGACGTAGTATATCACCCCAGCCGAATCACAGGTGAAGTGTCACCTCACCTGGAAGGACTGTCTGGGACCCTGAATGATAGTGAGGGAGGAAGTGTAAGGGCATATGTAGCACTTGTTCCACTTACAAGGATAAGTGCCAGGAGGGAGATCGGTGGGGAGGGATGGGGGGGACGAATGGACAAGGGAGCCGGGTAGGGAGCAATCCCTGCAGAAAGCGGGGGGGGGGGGCGGGGGAGGGAAAGATGCGCTTAGTGGTGGGATCCCGTTGGAGGTGGCGGAAGTTACAGAGAATTATATGTTGGACCTGGAGGCTGGTGGGGTGGTAGGTGAGGACAAGGGGAACCCTATTCCTAGTGGGGTGGCAGGAAGATGGAGTGAGAGCAGATGTGCGTGAAATGGGGGAGATGTGTTTGAGAGCAGAGTTGATGGTGGAGGAAGGGAAGCCCCTTTCTTTAAAAAAGGAGGACATCTCCTTCGTCCTGGAATGAAAAGCCTCATCCTGAGAACAGATGCAGCAGAGACGAAGGAATTGCAAGAAGGGGATGGCATTTTATCAACCTCAGCTGGGAGGGCACTGGGCATTATTGACAAGAAAATTATCCAATCTCTAGTTGTCTTTCCTTTAGTTGAGAAAAGTATTATTCCAGTATTTCTGTGTCTTTCATGGCGCAACGGGGCAACGTGATTGGAGAAGTATCGGACTAAGTGGGAGAACAATTTTTCTCAATCTTTGTAATACCTTGACATAAAGATTGAAGGATAAAGGATAAGGGATTTCTTCAGCCAGAGGACAGTGAATCTATGGAATTCATTGCCACAGATGGCTGTGGAGGCCAAATCATTGGGTATATATTGATAGGTTCTTGATTAGTAAGGGCCTCAAAGGTGACATGGAGAAGGCATGAAAATGGGGTTGAGAGAGATAATAAATCAGCCATGGTGGAATGGTGGAACAGACTTGATGGGCTAAATTGCCAAATTCAGCTCTGATATCCTCTGGTCTTATAGTTTTATGGAGGGTGTGGTTCAACCCCCATGTCAAATCTGAGTGCAGAGTTTCATGTGTTACTGGGGACTGGAACATTACTGGAAGTTTTACCTCACTGATTTCTCCCTTGACCCACACTGTGAAAAGGCTGTTCATTACCTCTGCAATCTGTGAAAGCCTTACTGTTACATTGTGTGCTGTATTTGCTAATTCAACTCAACTATTGCACTTCCAAAAAGAGGTGCATTGACTGTGGCACTTTTTGCAATGTCCTGTAGGGTTGGGACTATGTAATTGTCTCTCTTTCTTGATCATGTACTGTGGTGTTCTCCTATGATTGTAAGTCAGTGCAATGCATATGGTTACCATGACCCAAGGTGAACTATAAGCTTCAAAAGTGGGTAATTTAACAAAAAGAAAGTTGTGTAAAGTGTTGAACTGACTGACAAAGTCTCCACCAACTCTTCTTTTTACTTGCACTAATCTCTTCAACTGAATTCACTCTCAACAATTCCATAGATTCACCATGCTCTGACTCAAGAATCTCTTATCTGTTATCCTTCAATCCTACATATATTTGTCATTTGATTGATTTTTCCTTCAAAGATTCTTGGTCTCTCTCCTTAACTTTAGCTGTGCAGACAAATACAGCTGTAAAACTAATTGTCCCTTCTTTCTGATAGTCACCCCAATCAATACTTTCTCCTTAGCTATGAACTACTCTGAAAAGCACAAACACCCCCATCTCCATAATTACTTCTTACTCCTGCGACAGCTTCCATCTTAAATGTTGTATTTGTTAGGCTTTGGGAGTGGAACTCATCACTGGCACCAGCCTACCCGCCATGGATGACATATATACAGAAAGATGCTGGGAAAAGGCCAGCAATATCATGAAGGATCCCACTCACACTACTTATGGACTATTCATCCTGCTCCCATCGAGGAAGCAGCTATGCAGCAGCCACACCAGGACTACCAGACTTGGTAGCCAGAGGGTGATGAATCTAGGGAATTTGTTGCCACGGGCAGCAGTGGAGGCCAAGTCATTGGGTGCATTTAAGGCAGAGATTGATAGGTATCTGAGTAGCCAGGGCATCAAAGGTTATGGTGAGAAGGCGGGGGAGTGGGACTAAATGGGAGAATGAATCAGCTGATGATAAATGGCGGAGCAGACTCGATGGGCCGAATGGCCGACTTCTGCTCCTTTGTCTTATGATCTTATGGTCTTATGGAAAACAGTTACTTCCCCTCAGACTGTCAGGCTGATCAAGACCTCCAACCATTAACACATCCCACTACTGCATATACATCGCCTGGCATCACTGGATGTACAGTACACACAGTCAACCCATATATATAACAGTTGCCTGCACATTGTTTTTACAGGATCGCTTTCAAAGTTCAAAGTTCATTTATTATCTAGGTATGTCTGCTATTGAGATTCATCTCCTTACAGGCAGCCATAAACAAAGAAACCCAATAGAACCCATTAAAAGAAGAAGGCCATCAAACACCCAATGTGCAGAAGAAAAACTAATTATGCAAACTATAAAAGTAATCAAATAACATTCAGTACTGAAGTTCATGAAAGTGAGTCCACAGCCACAAAGCCAGTCATCACTGCAGCTGATTCGGGCCCATTGGTTGCATGCCATTGCCTCAGATCAGCTCAGAGATGAGTAAAGCTCACGGAGTAAGCCTCACATTTACATTTATCGTGTTTGATTTTGTTTTTATAGTATTCCTTATTATGTTTTTTCTCTACTGCTCTGGAAAACAATTATTTTAATAAACAAGAGAAAATCTAATGATGTTAGAAATCAAAGTAACACATTCAGAATGTTGAAGGAACTCAGCAGGCCAGGCAGTATCTATGGAAAAGAGTAAACAGTCAACATTTCAGGCCGAGACCCTTCATCAGAACTGGAACAAACAGATGAGAAGTCAGAGTAAAAAGGTGGAGTTGAGGGGAGGAAAAAGTACAAGGTGTTAGATGATAGATGACACAGGGAGGGGTGAAGTTAAGAGCTGGGAAGTTGACTGGTAAAAGAGACAAAGGGCTGGAGAAGGGGGAATCTGATAGGAGAGGACAGAAGGCCATGGAAGGAAGGGAAGGGAGAGGAGCACAAGAGGGATGTGATGGGCAGGTAAAGAGATAAGGTGAGAGAGGGAAATGGAAATGGGGAATGGTGAAGGAGAGAGAGGGAACTACTGAAAGTTCGAGAAATCAATATTAATGCCAGCAGGTTGGAGGCTACCCAGACAGAATATAAGGTGTTGCTTTTCCAACCTGAGTATGGCCACATTGCGGCAGTAGAGGAGGCCATGAACTGACATGTCAGAATGGGAATAGGAGGTAGAATTGAAATGGGTTGCCATCTTACTTTTTCTGGCAGATGGGTCATAGGTGCTCGGCAAAATGGTCTCCCAAATTATGTTGGGTCTCATCGATCTACAGGAGGCCGCATTGGGAGCAGCAGATGCAGTAGGTGAACGCAACAGACTCATAGGTGAAATGTTGCCTCACCTAGAAGATCTGTTTGGGGCCCTGAATGATAGTGAGGGAGGAGGTGTAGGGACAGATGTGACACTTGTTCCGTTTGCAAGGATAAGTGCCAGGAAGGAGATCATTGGGGAGGGATGAACGGACAAGGGAGTCATGTAGGGAGCAATCCCTGCGGAAAGCAGAAAGTTGGGGGAAGGGAAAGATGTGCTTGGTGATGGGATCACGTTGGAGATGGCGGATGTTATGGAGAATTTGTGCTGGATGTGGAGGCTGGTGGGATGGTAGGTGAGGACGAATGGAGCCCTATGCCTTGTGGGGTGGCGAGCGGATGGGGTAAGGGCAGACGTGCATGATTTGGAAAAGATGTGGGTGAGGGCAGCGTTGATGGTGGAAGAAGGAAAACCCATTGCTTTGAAGAAGGAGGACATCTCATTAGTTCTGGAATGAAAGGCCTTATCCTGAGAGCAGATGCAGCAGAGATGGAGGAATTGAGAGAAGGGGATGGCATTTTTACAAGTGACAGGATGGGAAGAGAAATAGTTCAAGTAGCTGTGAGAATCGGTTGGTAACAATAATTTTGTTCTCCTTTACACTCCTGTACTGTAGAATGACGATAAAGAATCCTCAAACTTGAATAAACAATCTTGATTATCTGAATTTTGTTTGTGCTAATGAATTATAAGATTAGAAAGCTTGAATCATGAGCTCTGGACAAATGAAGTCAACTGCTACAGTAATTTGGATAATTAAGAAGTTATGTTTAATGGGTGTATTGCTTCTGTCTGACTATTGAAGGGAAGTGATGATCTGTAGCCTGGTTGTCAGCATGACAGATATTTCCTGTCTATTCATTGTATTGACATGTGCTACTTACAAGCAGATAGAAAGGAACTGTTAATATTGTACTGCAATCTTGGTGAGTATCATTCAGCACTAAAATGTAACAATCCTGCGCTTTGTATGAATGAAGAATTGACTCATCTGATAATTCTCCTAGTGCAAATTGAATGCAAATGCAGTCTGGGTTTCTGTGAAGGTATTTGTGACAAGGATCATTAAAACATGCTTTGTACCCTTGCGTCATTCAGTGCTCCCAAACAGTCCTCTAATGTGGTTGGGACATAATGAGAATCAGAGAGAAGAATGGAAAATCTAAGATGTTTGCAGATTGTGATTTGCAAGATCTGACTGTTTGTAAGTTTCCTTTTGAGCGTAAGTTTATCGAGTCTTTTATCTTTGAATTCCGTTTGGCTTTTTTTCCTTATTTACAATTCTTTTAAACAAAGGTTAATTTAAAGTGATGTTCCCCGCATTGAATTCATTTGGAAAAACATACTCCTTGCTATTTCCATCATGAAGAGATGGAATACTTGAGGCTGTTTTTGACCTGCTAACTGAAAGCAACATTTGCTGTGGTAGTGAGACAAGAGCTCCTGCAAAATCCCGGACTTGGTTTCCCCTTGACTAATCTTAGCCTGGCACATCTGATAAAGCTGCAAAATAATGTCTACAGTGCCCCATCTCCTCATGATGGAAATAGGAAGGAGTATGTTTTTCCAACTGAATTCAATGCGGGGAACATCACTTTAAATTAACCTTTGTTTAAAAGTGTTATAAAATACTTAAAGTTCATTCCAGTTGGAAACCGGTCATATGGATGTTGGATGAAGCCTGGTATTAACTTTGAAGAACTTCAACAGTGAATGGGCGATTTGTCCACTTCTATACTTGGAATGAGGATCTGTGAATCTGATTCTGCTGAAGGGTACAGTATCCCATAAGGAATCAAAGTATTTTGGAGAAAAAATTAAATTAGATGAGGACCAGAAAAAGATATCAGACATCTCCAATACGTTAATTTATTGCATAATTTCATCTTTTCATACATGAAGAACTGCCTTCATCCTTCCACTCTCAATAAAAGCAGATTTATCAATGTTCAGAGTAACTTCATATTCAACATATGAATATGTCACCATATACTACCCTGAGGTTCATTTTCTTGCAGGCATTCACAGTAGAACAAAGAAATACAATAGAACAAATGAAAATCTACACACAAGCAAAGACTGACAAACAGCCAATGTGCAAAAGAAAACAAACTGCACAAATACACACAAAAAAATAAATCGATAGATGGATGAATGAATGAAAGATACTGAGAACATGAATTTTAGTCCTTGAAAGTGAGTCCATAGCTTGTGGAATCAGTTCAGTGTTGAGGTAAGTGAAGTTGCCCATGCTGGTACAGGAGCCTGATGGTTGAAGAGTAATAACTGTTCCTGAACCTGGTGCTGCAGAACACGAGACTCCTCTACCTCCTTCCCGATGGCAGCAGTGAGAAGAGACCATGGCCTGGATGGTGGGTGTCCATAATAGTGCTTTCTTGTGCTATACAAGACTCCCAAAAGAAATGTAATGGAGGGGACAGGTGGAAACCTGCCCACGTCCTTTATGTATCCTTACATCTGCCCTGTCACTAGTACTCTGTGAAGTTTAACAGCATCTATATATACTCCTGCTGATATCAGATCATCTCCCTATAAGCAATAGTTGTATAGCACAACAGTGAATTTTGGAGTATGGATGACTCTATTGCAAAGCAGATCGTGGCATTTATAGGACAGGATCAAAATGATTTACAGGGCTTGGGCTTCATTGAAGACATGGGTGCACTTTACAACTGAACCGGAGATTAAGGAATGGGAAAGCTTACACTGCAGTGAGTATATCATTGTGAACTTCAAAGGGTTAACTATTAGTAACAGGAATCTATAAACTGGAATTGACCCAAGTCAGACCACATTGTCTTGTACCAATTCTTTTCTGAGCCAGCAGAGTGAGCTCTGTGGCAGTGCTATGCTGATATTGACATCCAAAATGACAGTCAAATCGAGGGGCAGACACTTGGATTGCCCTTCAGACTTACAGGCATTCTCCTGGTATTAGTTCACCTCTCAGATTTTATGCAGCTTTATTGCACTGTGCAAGCCTAAGTCCTGATCTTATTTCAACACGCACAGTTCTATAATTAAAAAGTTCTGGACCAAGAATCTACTGCACAGGATCTCAAAGTTCAGAATACATTTATTATCGAAGTATGTGTATGTCACCATTTACTACCCTGAGATTCATTTTCTTGTGGCAATTCACAGTAGAACGAAGAAATGGAATTGAATCAAAGAAAAACTACAAAGTCTGACAAACAACAAATGTGCAAAAGACAAACTGTGCAAATATTAGAGAAGATAATGTAGCCGCAGTAACTTAAAAGACGAAACCACCTTACAATAATAATAAAAAAATAAATAGTAAATTAATTGAGAACATGATCTGTGGAGTCATTGAAAGTGAGTCCATAGGTTCTGGAATCACCTCAGTCTTGAAGTGAGTAAAGTTGTTCACACTGGTTCAGGAGCCTGATGGTTGAAGGGTAATAACTCTTCCTGAACTTGTTGAGGTAGGAACTAAGACTGCTTCCATTAGGAGCAGCAAGGAGAAAGCATGGTCTGGATGGTGCGAGTTCTTGATGATGGATGCTGCTTACTTGTGGCAGCATTCCTTCTAGATATGGTCAATGGTAGGGAGAGCTTTCACTATGATGGGCTGGGCTGTATCCAATATTTTTTGTAAGCTTTTCCATTCTTCGGCATTGGTGTTTCCATTACAAACTACAATGACTTAAACTATCTGTGTTAAAACCATCAAAAGAACCTGAAATAAAAACAGAAAAATCTAGAAATGCTCAGCAAGCCATGCAGCATCAGTGGGAAAAGGAGTAAAACTTCTCCCCACAGATGGGGTGGAACTTGCTCAGTATGTTCTGCATTGTCTGAAATATTCCCACACCCTTCCGAATCACTTTCAAGGACACTTCGTCTCATGTTCTCAATATTTATTGCTTATTTATCTATCTATCTATCCATCTATCTATCTATCTATCTATCTATCTATTTATTTATTTATTTATTTATTTATTTATTTATTTATTTATTTTCTCTTTGTTCTTGTACTTGCACAGTTTGTCATCTTCTGCACACTGGATGAATGCCCAAGTTGATCTGGTCTTTCATTGATTCTGCTATGGTTATTATTCTGAGGTTTTATTTAGTATGTCCACAAGAAAATGAATCTTGATAATGAATTTACTTTGAACTTTGAACTTTTTATTCCTGTGCTGAGTATTGGAGGTTGAAAAGTGGAGCTCTGGAATCACAGGCAAGATCAGCACAGAGCAGTCTATGAGGCTCAATGAGTTAATATTTCTGAATTTTACCTAACCCTAACAGCTTCTGTTTTTGTTCTTTTCTCCCTCTTATGTTTACCCAACTCAGTGAACACACAGCCCGTGCTAGAAACAATGCTGTCACCTGTTGTTCATGTTAGGCCACTGATGAATACTTGAAATGTCCAAACTGTTTCCAATGAGCCATTAAAATTAGATCACCTAATCCTAGATATCTTCTTCCAGAACTTGGGTTCTGTGTAGAAAGTGCCCTCAGAGTATAGAGTAAGGGTGAGGTCAGGCTTGCCACCACAGCCGATGTTAATGAAAGCATTTTACCATGACACATAGGAGCAGAATTAGGCTACTCAGCCCATCAAGTCAGTCCGCCATTCCATCTTGGCTGACTTATTTCTCCTCTCAGCCCCGTTAAGACTATAGAGATTGGAACAGAATAAGGCTGCTTAGCCCATTGAGTCTGCTCCGCCATTTCATTATGGGTTCCCTCTCAACCCCATTCTCCTGCCCTCTCCCTGTAACCTTTCATGCCCTGATTAATCAAGAATTAATCAACCTCTGCCTTAAATACCCAGATGGTGGTGAATCTATGGAACTTGTTGCCATGGGTGGCAGTGGAGGCCAAGTCATTGGGCGTATTTAAGGCAGAGATTGATAGGTATCTGAGTAGCCAGGGCATCAAAGGTTATGGTGAGAAGGTGAGGGAGTGGGACTAAATAGGAGAATGGATCAGCTCATGATAAAATGGCGGAGCAGACTCAATGGGCCGAATGGCCAACTTCTTCTCCTTTGTCTTATGGTCTTATGGTCTTAAATATACTCAATGATCTTACCTCCACAGCTGCCTGTGGCAATGAATTCCACAGATTCACCATTCCTCCTCATGTGTGTTCTAAATGGATGTCCCTTAACCCTCTCCAATGTTAGCATATCCTTTCTTAGATAAGGGGCCCAAAACTGCTCACAATACTCCGAGTGAGGCATTACCAGTGCCTTATAAAGCCTCAGCATTATATCCTTGCTTTTATCAAAGGTCCAAAGGTTCATTTTATTATCAAAGTATGTCTGCAGAATGCAACTCTGAGATTTGTCTTCTATTCTGGTCCTCACAAAATGAATGTTAACATTGGTTTTGGTTTCCTCACCACTGACTCACCCTCAACCAATCTCATCCTCCTGCCTTCTCCCCGTAACCTTTGATGTGCTTACTAATGAAGAACCTATCAATCCCTGCCTTAAATATACCCAGTGATGTGGCTTCCATAGCTGCTTGTGGCAATGAATTTCATAGATTCAACATCCTTTGGCTAAAGAAATTTCCCCTCATCTCTGTTTTAAAGGGACGTCCTTTGATTCTGAGGTTGTGCTCTCTGGTCTTAGACTCCCCCACTATAAGAAATATCCTCTCTACATCCACTCGATCTCAGCCTTTCAATATTTGATAGATTTCAATGAGATCCTCCCTCCCCATCATTCTTCTAAACTCCAGTGAGTACAGATCTAGAGCTATCAAATACTTATACGTTAATCCTTTCATTCCTGGGATCATTCTTGTGAACCTCTTCTGGAACCTCTCTAATGCCAGCTCATCCTTTCTTAGATAAAGGGCCTAAAACTGCTCACACTACTCCAAGTGCGATCTGAGCAATGCCTTATAAAGCCTTACCATGATGAATAAGGGTCTTACACAAATTATAGTATTGACTCAGAAGCATTTCCTTTCTGTCTTGCACTGTTACTTATAACTTAAACAAAATATGTGTCAACATTAACAAGAAATGCCATCAGATTTCACTCAGTGGCATGGTGTAAATGTTAGCTATGGCTCAGAGCACTGAGATAGAAGGTTGTAGATTCAAGCTTGTGTGATTGGAAGGGGGATGGGGGGGCTTCAGGGTTCTGATGTTTCTATCACTCATCCATAGGTTTTTTTCATCTGTTGATGGCTGTGAAGAATAAAAATTTCAGGCTGTATATTATTTACATTCTCCTGATTTAAATTTCATTTGAATGCTACACAACTCCAATTCAGTACTAAGGGGACTGCAACTTCAGAGGTACGAACTTTTGAATTCAATCTGAGGCCCAGTCTCATTTCTTCGGTGGTTGTGAGAAATCCCATAACACCCTTTTGAAACAAGATACTGCTGCCAGAGCTGGAAATGATATAATGGTTGCTCTAATTTTACATGGCAATAGTATCTTCACTTGAGAAAGCTCTTGGCTGTAAAACAGGGACACGAAAAGTACATTTGTATGTGATGCCTCCCTTCTTTTACACAAAATTGGAGATAGTCCTTCCAAAGGTCGACCCTGAAATCATGCTTTCTCACTACAAACACATCAGAAAATCAAGGTGGAAACACACACACCTGGTTATGTGTTCCTGTGTGTAGGTTGGTGACTTTATGCTGTTCATTGAACAGTTAAGGACTTGTGCAGTTCCATCAAAATAACCCAAACCTCACTTGTCTAATAACACGTGTGAATCTCTTTGCATTTTTGTTTCGGTCAGAATTAATACTCTAGTATTGCTCAGACTGGTGGCGCAGTGACATCAGCGCCGGACTCTGGAGCGAAGGTTCCCGAGTTCAAGTCCAGTCGGACCGCACTCGGGTACGCTCTCCATCTGTGCCCGGTTGAGTGTCCAGCTCGCAACTCGGCCTCGTAAAAAAAAACTGCGCTGTGAGAAGGACATGGTGGACCACTCACAGATTCTTTCCTCCAAGACAACCACTTGAAAAGTGGTCGCCGAGGCTCTGGCAGGGTATGGCACACAAAAAAAAATTGCTCAGAATGGAAGGACATCTCTGAAGAACAGAGATGAGGAGAATTTCTTTTGGCCAGAAGATGGTAAACTGTGTGGAGGTGTGGAGGCTAAGTCATTGGGCATATTTAAAGCAGAGGTTGATAAGTTCTCAATTAGTAAGTCATGTCGAGGGTTACAGGGAGAAGGCAGGAGAATGGGGTTGAGAGGGGTAATAAATTAACCAAAACTGAATGGCAGAACAACTCAATGGGCCGAATAACCTAATTCTGCTCCTGTGCCTTAGGGTCTTGTGGTCACCACTTAGGTAATTCAGATCCTAATTTTATGACCCCAGTTTGACTTCCTACATTCCTAATCATAGCATGGCATGGTAGCATAGCGATTAACATAACGCTATTACAGCACCGTGTTGGTGCATGGCCAAGTGGTTAAGTGATCTAATGATCTGAAGGTCGCTAGTTCGAGCCTCAGCTGAGGCAGCGTGTTGTGTCCTCGAGCAAGGCACTTAACCACACATTGCTCTGTGACGACAACGGTGCCAAGCTGTATCGGCCATAGTGCCCATCCCTTGTCCAGCATCAGTAGCGTGGAGAGGGAAGACTTGCAGCATGGGCAACTGCTGGTCTTCCATACAACCTTGCCCAGGCCTGTGCCCTGGAAACCTTCCAAGGTGCAAATCCATGGTCTCACGAGACTAACGGATGCCTATTACAGCACCAGTGACCCGGGTTCAATTCTGCCACTGTCTGTAAGGAGTTTGCGCGTCCTTCCTGTGACCACGTGGGTTTCCTCTAGGTGCTCTGGTTTCCTCCCACATACCAAAGCTATACAGGTTAGTAGGTTAACTACACACATGTGTGTAATTGGGTGGTCAGGACTCATTAGAAAGGCCTGTTACCATGCTGTACCTCTAGATTAAAAAGAAATAATCATTCCCGGAATATCTGAAGTGAACTTAACTGGAGGCAATTCTATGTTGTTCTCTTGAAATAGTAAATGCAAAAGAACTTGGATGTAACCCTTTTAGCCGGTCGTTTACTATATGGTTTGAACACAGAGTTCTTTAAAAAAACAGAAATACTTTTCAGTTTTGTTTCAGTTATTCTGGGTTACTCACAGTGCCCCAGTTACTGAGTTGCATAAAGTAAGGCTTCTTTACTCATAGTCATTTTGGACTGTCCCAATGACTCAGTCACTAAGACAGAGAAGTGGGCCAAGGTCCACCCCCCACTCCATTTCCAAATGTTGTCAGCTACTCTAGCAGTGGTAGTGTTGATCAGTCAAGTTGAATATGATGTTCTCCCGAGGGGTCATTCCCTTAATGGAGAGTGCCTGTGCATGAATTTGTTTAACGTGGGGAGGCTGATGCGTGGGCAGCCGCCACACGGCCCTGACGGCATCGCACTCAAGACCTCAGGAACTCACAAACCTCTCTACCACGACAAGGTGACGATCCTTGGAGAAGACTAGCAGTAGGTTCAACAATTGCATGTTGGTGGCTGAAAGGTTGGCTCTTCTGCTGTTCTGTTCTGCTGTTCTATACTTGGAAATGAATTGAAGGTAAAATCATGAAACCCTGTGGGATGACAGACCACTGATAGGTTTCGAGATAGGCTCACACAAGTGGACTCAGTGAAAATTGGATTGCTGAACATTGTGCTTTCGCAGAACGCTGTGGGCATGCCGAGTTGGTGCTGGGATGTGTGGCGACTCTCGTGGGCTGCTCTCAGCACATTGTAGGTTGTGTTGGTTGATAACGCAAATGACGCATTTCACTGTATGCTTCAATGTAGACATGGTAACTAAATGAGTGACTCAGTAAGACAGTCAATGCCCACGGAGCCTTCCTATAGCAATGTTTATTTTATTTGTTTATCTCTGTAGAGATGCAGCATGGGAACTGGCCCTTCTGTCTGGACAAGCCCACGCGTGACTAATTCACAATGACCAACCCATGCGTCATTGGAATGAGGGAGGACCTGAAGGAACCAACATGGTCACAGACTCCTTACAGTCAGCAGTGGAATTGAACCTGGGCTGCTGACTTTGTTGGAAAAATATAGATTCTTTTCCTTTTGCTTAATATATTCCATAACCATGGTGTCCATGTTGATCCTTCGGTGCTCTGCAGTTGTAATGGAGGATACTATTCTGTGATGTGGAATTCAGAGAACCACAAATCTGTTTGTAACTTGATGAAATAAGGAGTTGAATAAGATGCAGAGTAAATCTATTTGCCTGCATCATATTTGGCCACGCTCTTTGACAAGTGGAGATGGAGTAATTAATCGCATACAACATATTCAGGAATTCATCCCTTCTTCAGTCCTATCATGGGTGGCAGGTGGCATTTCATAGTTTTCTCTCTTCATGGTCTGATTGGACCTACTTCTACCTCCCCATGCCCCTGTCTCCATTCCTGATTGTTTTATATGCTGCTAAAACCTTCGTTGATGCTTTTGTAATATCAATAATCAAATAATCTTGTGACTTGTTTATTACCTCCACCCTCTTCAAAGTTAAGTTGAGTTTGTGCAGAGTTATGGAGTCCACATCCTGACTCAACAAAGATCCCCATTCTACTATTACTCATATCCTGATGTACTTGTATATACCTTGTAGTGACGCACACAGAATGCTGGAGGAACTCAGCAGATCAGACAGCGCCTATGGAGGGGAATAACCAGTCGAAGTTTCGGGCTGAGGTCCTTCATCCAGCCTGGAGAGGAAGGGGGAAGTTGAGTAAGAAGGTGGGTGGAAGGGGATGGGGGAAAAGCTGGAAGTTGATAGGTGAAGCCACGTGGGTGGGAGAGAGGAGGGTGAAGTAAGAAGCTGGAAGGTAATGGGAGGGAAATTTAAAGAGCTGGAGAAAAGGGAATCTGATAGGAGTGTAAAGTGGACCATGGGAGAAAGGGAAGGAGAAAGGGCAGCAGGGGAAGGTGATAGGCAGGTGTGGAGAAGAGGTAAGGGGCTAGAGTGGGGAATTGAAGAAGAAGGGGAAAGAAAAATTACTGGAATTTGGAGAAATTGATGTTCATGCCATCAGGTTAGAGGCTACCTAGATGGAATATGAGGTGTTGCTCCCCCAACCTGAGAGTGGCCTCGTTGTTTTGTATTATTCATATGTATTTGCATTTTCCTTTTAAAAATATTGTGTGCATTTCCCCTTTAAAGACACTGGGATTAACCCAGTATCTTATGTGTGACAACAAAGGAAAGTGAGCTGATTCCAGAAATCCACTATGAATTTTGCTTTTTTCACAGTATTGAATCTGTATTATTAATCACAAATATAAGGGAGGAAATGATCAGAGGAAATGCACACCTGATATGGTCAATACTAGTAAATATCTCCAAAATATATTTGCACGAGAAAATAGGCAAGCCTCTCCCTGAGCTGGGATGGGTTCCCCTCCTCCAGGGCATGCCCCCTCTGCATGTAACTATGCCCTGGTCAATTTCCAACCCACAGTGCCTTTTTGATCTTCAGCCTAATTGTAACAGACTGTATTCCCTCCACCTGGTATTTGAATTACCAACGTGCAGGTGATCTTGCAACATTATTCCTGCCATTGATATTTTTGTCAAGGAAGCTTTGAGACTTCTATCATAATCCAGCCTCTAGAGGTGTGTCAAAATAAAAATTTTCAACCATGGATTCTGATTTATGGCTGAGAGGTTAAAATGAGGCCCCACCTGGTCTCAAAGTTCAAAGTAAATGCATTATCAAAGTACGTATATGTTACCATATACTATGTTGAGATACATTTTTGCTGCCATTTGCAGGGAAAAAAGAAATACAATAGAATTTACAAAAAAAAAACTATACATAAACATAGAGAGACTGACAAATAACAAATGTGCAAAAGAAGACAGACTGTGCAAAATAATAAAATAACACTTGAGAACATGAGTTTTAAAGGGTCCTTGAAAGTGAGTCTGCAGGTCATAGAATCAGTTCACGATAGTGGTGCTTGAAGTTATCCATGCCAGTTCAGGTGCCTGATGGTGAAAGGGTAATAACTATTCCTGAACCTGGTGTGGGGAACATATGGCTTCTATATACCTCCTAAAGTCCCAAAGGCATTATCCAATCCAAAACAGGAAAATTCTGCCCAATATTCTGACCTATACATATCCCTCAATAACAAAAATATTTAAGAGCAGATTTTTCAACGTTCAAAGTAAATTTATTCTCAAAGTACATATATGTCACCATATACAACCCAGAGATTCATTTTCTTGTGGGCATACACAGTAAATCCCAGAAACAATAGAATCAATGAAAGACCACACCCAACAAGGCAGACTAACAACCAATGTGCAAAGGACAACAAACTGTATAAATATGAAAGAGAAAAAAATAATAACGAAGAATAAATAAGCAAAACATATCAAGAACAAGAGGTGAAGAGTCCTCGAAAGTGAGTCCATAGGTCGTGGGAACAGTTCAATGATGGGATGAGTGAAGTTGAGTGAAATTAATCCTCTGGTTCAAGAGCCTGAACTTAGTGGTGTGGGTTTTGAGGGTCTTGTACCTTTTTCTTGACGGCAGCAATGAGAAGAGAGCATGGCCTGGGTGACTGGGGTCCTTGAGGATGGATGCTGCCTTCCTGCAACAGCGCTCCATGTAGATGTGCTCAATGTGGAGGAGGGCGTTACCTATGCTGAACTGGGCTATATCCACTACTTTTTCTAGGATTTTCCATTTAAGGGCATTGATGTTTCCATACCAGGCCATGATGCGGCCAATGTCGGATCTACAGAGGTCTGCCAAAGTTTTAGATGTCATGTGAATCTTCATAAACTTCTAAGAAAGTAGAGGCGCTGCCATGTTTTCTTGGTAATTGCACTTACGTGCTGGACCCAGGACAGGTCCTCCAAGGTGATAATGCCAAGGAAATTAAAATCTCTTCTATATGTTGATCTGTTACCACCTCTGATTAGGCCAACAACAGTGGTGGTCATCATCAAACTTAAATACGGCTGTGAAGCCTCACAGTCGTAAGTTTAAAACGAGTAGAGCAGGGGGCTAAGCACACAGGCTTAGGGGGGCTTAGCTTTTGGATCATTATCTCATTGTTTTTTTAATTGGACTTTGCTGGGTGGAAAATATTTACTGCACTTATTATACGATGATGTGATGAAAATTGCAAAATTACTTGTTACGTCAATGTGTTGTAGCAAGTCCTTAATGATAAGTGTTTCACCCGTACATCTTACTATCATTTGTTCATTTCCTCTTTCTTTCTTTCAGTATACTTCTACATGTTGACTGATTCTCCCAATGAACTAGAATACCATCTATCTGGCACATGCTCTTGGAAGCCTTCCAACAACTTGCCTCGGGAAAAGATCTAGAGCTGAAGCAAAACCAAATCAAAATTGATTGAAATGAAAACACCCAAAGGGCACGTTGAAGGTTAGAAGCAAAACAAACTCTTGTTACAAAGGTTTTCTGGAAATCAAAGTTAGTGTCATTTTTTTTTATATATAAAAGTTCACCATCTCAGGCCAAATTAGAAACAAAACCTTGAGGTTTACAATGTTTAATTGCAACATGTAAATTGTATATTGAAAAACCATCAAAGAATCAGATGTTTTTGATCTAGGATCGCACCGTTATCAAAGGCAGTTAAGGGGCTTTTTTAATGGAGTGATCATAATTTTATAGAATATAATATACAGATTGAGTGTGATTTAGTTTCATTTGAAGCAAAGGTAGTGAATCTAAGCAAAGTGAACTACAGATGTATACAACATGAATTAACTATGGTAGAATGAGAAATTACATTATACAGCTTACAAGTAACGACTAACATTTCTGAGACAACTGGGTGCGCTTCTACTACAAGAATCATTGAAGATGAATGTGAAGGTAAACCAAGCAGTTGGAAAAATGCATGGCAAGTTGCTCCTTATCATGAAAAGATTTAACTACAACATAAAAATGTCTTACAGAAATTATGTGGGGTTTTCTTGAGACTGCTTTTGGCATATTACGCACGAGTTGGCTCTCCCTACTTGAGGATATTGCTGTGCGCAAAGTTCAGCAAAGGAGATATTAAGCAGATTGGACCTATATATAAAATAAGGAATCAGCCTTTCAGGGGATGAGAAAAAATGTCTTCACCAAAAGGTGGAGAATGTTCCGCTCAAAACAGCTGTGGAAACTCATTTGCAAACCATTTTCAACAAAAAGATTGAGTGGTAAGGGAATCAAGGAATTTGGGATCAGTTTTGCAGCGGTAAGAATTCAGCCATGATCTTATTGAATGGTGGTGATATTGGAAAGATAAAAAGAAACCTACTCCTGCTTCTTTTTATTTTGTATTTATGTTGTTATTTAAATTGGTTATGTTCATTCAGCCATGAATTTAGCTTTAGAGTTCATAGCAATTCATCTCCTATTCTCATCTTCTTGATCTCTTCCTACTTAATCATAGAAAAATACAACACAGATGCACGCCCTTCGGTCCATCAAGTCTGCGCAGAACCATTTAAACTACCTACTCCCATCATCCTGCACTGGGCCCATAGCCCTCCACGCCCCAACAATCCATGTACCTGTACAAACTTCTCTTAAACGTTGAAATCAAGCTCTCATGCACCAATTGCCCCAGTGGCTAGATCTACACTCTCACAAAAGGAGTTTACCCTTTGGTTCCTCTTAAACTTTTCAACTTTCCTCTGGTTGTAGTCCCACCCAGCTCCAGTGGAAAAAGCCTGCTCGGATTTACCCTATCTATACCCCTCATAATTTTGTATACCTCTATCAAATCTCTTATCAATCACAATGGCTTATTCTTATTTGACTCTCAGCTGCAGTGAACTAAGGGCATACCCCATTGTAAGTTTTGGCAGCTCTGCTACAATTCTATGTTTCCATATGGGAAATAGAAATTGCTCCTCTTATAGGTAGCATAAACTTGATGGGCCAAATGTCCTCTGACTAAATGCACAATTTTATGATTTAGTTGAACATTTACTGTATTGGAAGATATTGCAAAGCTTAGGTCATTGTTCTTTAAATTTCCATTCTCTTGTTTTTACTGACTTATAGAGCTTGTCCAACTCTAATATGTGCCTAAGGTCTTACATAAAATATTATTAATAACTTTGATTATTCTTTTTTGCAATGCTGGGAATTGGGATTTGTTCAGTGTCAACGCTATGAAATCCTTTACAGGATTCATTTTCTCTGACAGTTGATTACCTTCCTTTCCTTCACAGTGAGAGAAAATATTTTTCTTCCTGGTCCCTCTCTAATTATTCTTTGTTCACTTCATCCCTTGTTGGTTTGTAGCATTCAGCAATTACACATGACCCAGAAGTCTGGGATGCACTGGGGTTCTTCTACATTTAAACTGACCCCTGTGGAGTTTCTCTCCATTTATTCTTGGAAGTAGGATATGGAAGGGAATTTTATTCTTTATTACTCAGAATACCTTCCTGCATCTCCCATTCCAACATTAAAGGCGATCACATGGTCTTCCCTCTATATTTCTTGAGAGATTTACAGCGGAGCTGATTTCACAATCCCTGCTTAGCAAAGGTGTTTCTTTGCCAGAAAAAAAATGGGTTGATAATTACCATTATTCCATGATAATTTTGGCTACAGCAGGTGGAAAATTGAATTCCATGGACATCTGAATTCATAACCCATAGCTGGTAGGAATGCCACTGAATTCAGTCAGAATCATCTTTAGTTCTGAAGGTTGAATTTGAAGGCAGAAAACAGAGTTAATGACAGGATTCTTGGCAGTGTGGAGGAACAGAGGGATCTTGGTGTCCACATCCGCAGATCATTCAAAGTAGCCACACAATTTGATAGAGTTTTTAAATAGGCAAATTGTATATTAGCCTTCATTAGTTGGGGATTGTGTTCAAGAACTATGAGGTAAATTCTGGTTAGACCTCACTTGGAATATTGTGTTCACTTCCGTTTGCCTCATTATAGGAAGGATGTGGGAGTTTTAAAGAGGGTGCAGAGGAGATTTACCAGGATGCTGCCTGGATTAGAGAATTTATCTCATGACGATAGGTTGCGAAACTGAAGGCTTTTCTCTTTGGAGCAAAGGAGGAGGAGAGGTGTCTTAGTAGAGGTGTGAAAGATATTAAGATGCATAGATAGAGTAGACAGCCAGAAACTTTTCTCCAGGGCAAAAATGGCTAATAGAACGGGCATAATTTTAAGGCGATTGGAGGAAAGAATACGGAGGATGTTAGATGTAATTTTTTTATACAGGGAGAATGGTAGGTGTGTGGAATGCTGTGCCAGGAGTGGTATTAGAGGCTGTTGTGTTAGGGACAGTGAATAAGCTCTTAGATGGGCACAAGGATGATGGTAAAATGGAGAGCGATATAGGAGCGAAGGGTTAGATTGATCTTCAAGTAGGTTAAAATGTTGGCACAACATTGTGAGCTGAGAACCCTGTACAATGTTGTAGTGTTCTATATTCCACATTCTGTTTATTATCACTGTATTATATAACGTGTACTTTTTTTGTTTCGTAGCAGCAGCACAATGCAAAGACATACAGTGAAATAACTGTAAATTATAAAATAAGTAAAGAGTAATAGTAATGGACAAATATTTTAATTCTGATTCCCAATCCCATTATGACATGTTGGTTCATGGTCTCCTCTTACCCTCAGGGTCGGGGAGCAACACCTTATATTCCATCTGGGTAGCCTCCAATATGATAGCATGAATATCATTATCCAGTAAAAAAAAATTCCTCCCCTCCCTTCTTCTTCTATTCCCCACTCTGGTCTCTTACCTCTTCACTATTACCTATCACCTCCTCCATGGGTCCCTGTCTCCTTCCCTATGGTCCACTCTCCTCTCGTATCAGATTCCTTCATCTCCAGCCCTTTACTTTTCCCACCCACCTGGCTTCACCTATCACTTTCCAGTTATTCTCCTTCCCCCTACCCCCACCCTCTCCCCCCCCCCCACCTTTTTGTTCTGGCATCTTTCCCCTTCCTTTTCAATCCTAAAAAAATGGTCTTGGCCCGAGATGTTGACTGTTTCCATTGATGCTCCCTGACCTGCTGAGTTCCTCTGGCATTTTGTGTGCATCCTAATAGCAAAGTAGTGTTCATAGATTATTATCTGACGGTGGAGGGGGAGAAACCGTCCCTGAGAATCCCAATAGTGAAATTGGCTTTTGTCGTTCAGAATATGCTTCACTGATTGTGAATTCACAGTTTAGCTCAATTTTCACAAAAGCCTCTCCATTTTTTCCAAACAGAGCTCCGTGATGAATGTTCACCCAGAGCTGTATTAGAACACACAAGGTAGCCCTCTTCTACTTCCTTCCTTTCATTGAACTCAAGCCTTTTGAAAGACGCATGTCCGTGAATGAAACAAGTGCCTTTCCAATTTAAATCAGTGTGGTTTTATTCCTTCTCCACTTACTATCATATTAGAACTAGTGTTGTCAAATTCCTCACCCTTACCAACACCAGTCTTCAGTTTCTGCTTTGCCTAAACCCAAAGCAATTCTAGCTCTTTCAATCACGTTATCCTGGACTAAAGAGACTTGAATTCATGTGGTTGGCAAAAGTAAAGGAGCCCATTACGGGCATTTAACAGTCTATCTTTCTGCTCTTTGTGTATCATAGCTTTCTTCCATCTGATTTCTGCCCAATTCTTCATATAATTCCCTGAAATCCTTGGATGCTCCTTCCGAAAACAGATTATCACCATTGTCATGATGCTCTAGTGCCAAGTTTCATGCTACGGACCCTTACCATTAACCAAGGAGTTGGTGGACCCCATGTTGGGACCCTGGTCTAATGGAATTCTACTCAGATAGACTTAGGAGAACAAAAACAAAGTGAACTTAAGTTCAAAGTTCAAAGTAAATTTATTATCAAAGGACATATATGTCACCATATACTCCCCCGAGATTCCTTTTCTTGTGGGCATTCACAATAGAACAAAGAAGTACAATAGCATCAATGAAAAACTACACACAAAGACCGACAAACAACCAAGGTGCAAAAAGAAAGCAAACTATACAAATTTTTTTAAAATAAAGATAAATAGGGCACCACGATAGAGAAGCGATTAGTGTGACGCCATTACAGCTCGAGGCGCTTCGGAGCTGGGAGTTCAATTCTGACACTGTCTGTAAGGTCTCTGTACGTTCTCACCGTGAACGTGTAGGTTTTCCCCCGGGGTGCTCCAGTTTCCTCCCACAAGCCAAAGATGTATCGGTAGTGGGTTAATTAATCAATGCAAATTGTGCTGCGATTAGGCTAGCGTTAAGTAGCTGGGTTATAGGACCTTGCAGCTTGTTAGGTTAGAAGTGCCTGTCTGGTGCTCTATCTCTAAATCAAGTGTTCCCAACCCTTTGATGCCATGGTCCCCCTACCATTAACTGAGGGGTCCGTGGACACCAGACTGGGAACCCCTGCTCTAAATAAATAATAAAGAAACAAACAACAAGCAAATAAATGAATGAATGAATAAATACTTCTAAGTGCTTCTCTGAGTTTCTACTTTGCCAAATCTATTTTTCTGTAACTTATACCAGCAGATTACAGAGAGTCCATTACAATTAGTACACACACACGCACACCTGCTACCACACCCTATCTCTCCTCACCATCCCCTTCCACTTCCCCACCCCTTACCCCTTGGGATACACATGAATGTCTTTTTTTTCCCCTCTTCTTCCCTTGTCAATTTGTAGCACTCTGCAATTACCCGGGTCACAGAAGTCTGGTGGGATACTCAGAGAACCTCCGGCATTCGACATGAGATTTGCAGATCTTATCTCCATTTCTTCTTGGAGATAAATTTTACTCTCTTTTAGCTTTAACACCTTCCTGCATCTCCCAATCCTCAGTTTAAAGTTACCATACGGCCTCATACCACGATCAGCAGAGACCCGGAGATCAGATCATTTGGGGAGTAACTTATTTCCTGTAATGGTGAAGTCAATGACAGCGAGCCATTAATATGAAATGGAGATTAAAAAGCATAAAGAGGGAGAGTAGAAGTAACACCTTGATGTTGAGTTGCAGCACAAACTGTTTTTTTTGCAGGAAGTGGTAGAAACTCATCTATTTCTATCCCTTTTACATTAAAAACTGAATAAAAGAATTAATAGGACATGTAAACACACTATGCACTGTAGTAAGATTAGTTTGCAAAGGACAAACACAAGGTATTGGAAAGTGGACTCTTTCGCTGATTAAAATGTCAGTAGTTTTTTCTGCATGACATAAAAGCTAATAGTGTAAGGTTGTGGTCTCAACCACATTGCCTGATACGCCATTGTTGTCCCGCTGTTTACCGAATAAAGTTAAATTTGATTTTCATTCTTTACATCTTTTCCCTTTTGTGTTTTATAGTGCAGTTCAAATTGACAAAAAAAATACAGCAATACCTCCCAAGTATGTGCCTCAAAATCAAAATTATAACAACTTTTCAGCGTGATTTTTGATGTGTGACAATTTTACTAAACTAATGATTTGGCCTTAGTAATTCAGTGACTTGGCTGCGCAGGTTGATAAAGTGGTGAAGAAAGAACATGGAATATTTGTGTTTATTAGTCGAGACATTGAGTTCAACAATCAGGAAATCAAGTTCCCGCTCTGTAAAGCTGGTTAAGCCGTGTCTGGAGTATTGCATTCAATTCTGGTCACCTCATAATAGGAAGAATGTGGAAACTTTGCAGAGTGTGCAGAAGGGGTTTGCAAGGATGCTGCTTGGATTAGCAGGTATGTGCAAAAAGATTAGGTCGAACAAACTAATGTTTCCTCTGTAGTGGCGGAGGCTGAGAGGAAACCTGATAGAAGTTTATAAAATTATGAGAGGCAGAGATACAGTAGTCAAATATTATCTTTTTTCCCCAAAGTCAAAATGTCTAATACTGAAGGGCGTGTATTTAAAATGAAAAGGGGGAAGTTTAAAAGAGACGTGCGGGCAAAATTTTTTTGCTCAGAAACGGTCGGTGCCTGGACTGCACTGTCAGTGGTTGTGGCAGTGGTAGATATGACAAAGGCATTTAATGGATAGGCACATGATTATGCAGTGCGTGGAGGAAAATGGACCATGTACAACTTGAAGGGGTAACTTTAATTAGGTGTCATTAGCTTGATTAGTTTAGCACAGTATCGTGGGCTGAAAGGCCTACACCTGTGCCATACTGGTCTATGTTCAGTCACAAACTTATTTGTAAGATTGTCCAGATGTGTAGCTCCCACAGGTAGAATGCTATATTACTCCTTGATTTTATTTTAACTCAGATGGAACTGTATGAGTTGTAAAATCAGTAACTTGATAGGAAGGATTTTCAGCTTTGAAAGGCCATTAATTCATAAACCAAAAGGCTGCAATTACCAGTCTGATCTGGCTAACAAAGATGCCCAATAAAATGTAATACTGACCAGTTGAAGACCGTTATTTCCCTAAAAAATCTGGCAGAATTGAAATGACCTTTTTCCTGCCTTACCTTGTAGGAACAGTGTGCAGATGGATTATTTGCACACGCAAATGGAAATTCCTATTAAAAGGAAATCACACATTGGCTCAAATGAATAATCGAAATTGTTAGGTATTACGTGCAAAGAAAACAAAAGGTCATTTCCCCTGCTCTCCTCCTTTTCAAAATTTATATGTTTTTTAACTTCAGTAATGATTAGGTTGCACAATGCTTCTGCAAATTACGAATTATGTATCAACATGTGAGGGCAGTATTTATGTGAAGATGCTGAGCTTGTTTCACTTATAGTCATTTACTTAAATCCCATTTTCTCTCTCTATATTCTAAAATTCAAATAATATATCTTGCAAAACAGATGCATTGAGTACATTTCCTTGCAATATTTATTTAGATCTTCCTTCACTTTTGTAGGTTTATACTCTGCACGTTAAGGTAAGGATGTTTACGCTATTGAATGGAATAATTTCCATTTTGGACTTCCTGTATTAATGTCAAGTGATACCAGGTATTAGTTATACACAGTGGAAAGCTTCCTCTGCTCAACTTGCCTGCATCCGCACTCAAAATATTTCACCCTTCTGCATCAGAATAAAAATTCCTGTTTTCTATCAACCTTAAATTCATGTTCACAACAGATAGATTAGAAGGTAATTCTACAAAAATGATTGACACAAATAAAATGCAGCAGATACTGGAAAACCTGAAAAAAAAGTAAACATTTGAAATACTCGGGTTAGGCAGCATCTGTGGATGATGAAAGACCATTGATGTTTCAATTTATTAGCCCTCACTGAAATAAATTACTACTAATGAAAAAATTACTTTACAACACCTTTAGGTTTTACAGGCAATGATTTTTTTTAAATTTGTGTAATAACTTGTGTAATGTAGGAAACGTACTTGTAAATCTTGGTAGAGAAGGCTTCCAGATAAAGCTTCTAACCAGAAAATGTTCTTGTTGAATAACATAGGACTTCATTCCTAAGAACGTAGAAGGTTGAGGGGAAAGTTGATGGAGGTATACAAAATTATGAGGGGTACAGATAGGGTAAGTGCAAGCAGGCTTTATCTACTGAGGTTGGGTGGGACGACAACCAGAAGTCATGGGTTAAGGGTGAAAGGTGAAAAGTTTAAGGGGAACATTAGGGGAAACTTCTTCACTCAGAGGGTTGTGAGAGTGTGGAATGAGCTGCCAGCACAAGTGGTGCATGCGAGCTCAATTTCAGCATTTAAGCAAAGTTTGGATAGGTACATGGATAGTAGGGGTATGGAGGGCTATGGTCCCGGTGCAGGTCAATGGGAGTAGGTATGGAATAGATGGGCCGAAGGGCATATTTTTGTGCTCTACATCTCTATGTTTCTATTGATGGAGTGATAAACACTGGCCAGGCAATTAAGATTAACTTCTATGGTAATTTTCACTCACTTGCAAGAACAAATGAGTTCTTGCTCTAATATTACATCTGAAATCTACAACACAGCACACTCCTCTCAGTATGGCACTAAAGAGTCAGGCTTGATTTTTTTCTGACTAATTCTTTGCAATGAGACTGAAGTATAACTAACTAGCTCCAAAAAGTTTGTTATACAAAGACCCACAGTAGATACACTGCAAGACATGAGTGGCAATTGAATCATTAACTTTATTCTCTTTTATGAGATGGGCTGGAACTGGCACCATGGTTTAGTAATGCAAACAGGAGGAAATCTGCAGATGCTGGAATTTCAAGCAATGCACATAAAAATTGCTGATGAATGAAGCAGGCCAGGCAGCATCTATAGGAAGAGGTACAGTCGACGTTTCGGACCGAGACCCTTCGTCAGGACTAACTGAAAGAAGAGCTAGTAAGAGATTTGAAAGTGGGAGGGGGAGGGGGATCCAAGATGATAGGAGAAGACAGGAGGGGGAGGGATGGAGCTAAGCGCTGGAAAGTTGATTGGCAAAAGGGATATGAGAGGATCATGGGACGGGACGCCTAAGGAGAAAGAAAGGGGGAGGAGAGAAGCCCAGAGGATGGGTAAGGAGTATAGTGAGAGAGACAGAGGGAGAAAAAGGAGAGAGAAAGAAAAAATATATATAATAAAAGATAAATAAATAAGGGATGGGGTACGAAGGGGAGGTGGGGCATTAGCGGAAGTTTGAGAAGTCAATGTTCATGCCATCAGGTTGAAGGCTATCCAGACGGAATATAAGGTGTTGTTCCTCCAACCTGAATGTGTCTTCATCTTGACAGTAGAGGAGGCCGTGGATAGACATATCACAATGGGAATGGGACACGGAATTAAAATGTGTGGCCACTGGGAGATCCTGCTTTCTCTCGCAGACAGAGCTTAGGTGTTCAGCGAAACGGTCTCCCAGCCTGCGTCGGGTCTCACCAATATATAGAAGGCCACATCAGGCCTCCTGTCCATCCCATGATCCTCTCATATCCCTTTTGCCAATCAACTTCCCAGCTCTTAGCTCCATCCCTTCCCTACTCCTGCCTTCTCCTATCATTTCCAATCTCCCCCTCCCCCTCCCACTTTCAAATCCCTTACTATCTCTTCTTTCAGTTAGTCCTGACGAAGGGTCTCGGCCCGAAACAGCGACTGTACCTCTTCCTAGAGATGCTGCCCAGCCTGCTGCATTCACCAGCAACTTGTATGTGTGTTACCATGATTCAGTGGAGTGCAGAGCAGAGAGTGCAAAGAGGGTCATATTTGCTTATTAGTATGTGATTGCGCTTTCCTTTCCAGTTGTTCCAGTTGCGCACATTGGTAATCATCACTTGGGGTGCCATCTGTGTGGATTTTGCATGTTCTACCTGTGACTGAATGGGTTTTCTCCCACATCCCAAAGGCTTGCAGATTGATAGGTTACTTAGCCACTGTAAATTGACCTTAATGGATAGGAGGGTGGTAGAATATGGGGAGTAGGCAGTGATGAGAATGTGGGGTGAATATAGGTATCCGGGCATGGTGAGGATAGGCACATTTAAATCTGGAACAGTTGCACTGGGTCAACCGGCTTTTTCCTTGACTGCTCTTGTGATTGTATGGTTGCTTTGTTTCTGATACTGAGACTTCAGCGATGAGTGAGTCACTGCTGTATTTCCTATATGCAAAACACGGAGTGGGGGGTGGTGGTTGTGGGGGGTTAGTTTCAGATCAACAGCCCACAGCGGATGCTGGTAAAAACCTTGCCCGACTTTCTAATGGGAACTTTGTAAGAGAGCTAATAAACCCTCGTATTTAGGTGCTTACCACAGTGACGAAGCAAGGTCACTGAAGGAAGTTACTAGATTCATGGAGCAAAGAGGCAAAAATACCCTCCCGATTCTCCAATAGGTCAGAATGAGTGCTTGATGAAAGTTTCTCACAGTTAGGATCAGAGAGGTTACTTTAAGGATTTGTTCCTAAAGCACTGTGTTCAGTAACGCCCGCCCACAATGTGTTGATGTGCAGAATCTTGCGGGCGTAGTTACTGGAATCTGGTCTCTAATTTGAATTTTACAGGCACAGAAGTACAAATATAGGATTGAGAAACAAATACTCTGCTCGCTCGCCTCGCCCCAACAAAAAATAAGTACCGGAGACTTTTTTTTTCTTCTCCTTGTTTGCTCTTCCTTTGAAAGCTCAGACTTCTGCTGAGGCATTAGCATTACCAAATTGGCAGTGAGTTAAAGCCGACCGCCCCATGTGGTCACACTGAGTGGTTGTAATCCAAGGTGCATCCTGACACTTGTTATACAACAAGCACAACGAAGAATTCAAAATCCCGGTGATTTCAGCCTCGACCTGAAACACCGACCGTTAATTCCTCTCTGTAGATGCTGCCTCATCTGCTGTGTTCCTTCAGCATTGTGTGTGTGTGTGTTGCAAAGGATTAGATTGTTATTATGTGTAGAAGATCTAATGAAATTTATTGGTTGAAATTCAAACAAAATATTTACTACATGTAGTATTTACGACATATGCCAGTGATATTAAACCTGATCCTGACTTTGCTCCTAGAGTTACCGCCTAAGCAACCTAGAAGTTGGGGTCTCAGTTCATAATTCCTTCCCATTGAATCCAATCTAAGCAGCTTGAAAATTAGAATTCATTTGTAAAGCTGTTACAAAAGTGACAGTTGATCTGCTACCTGTGATAAAACTACAACGGGTTCACATTCACTAGTCTTACTTGCTTTGGCACTTGCTAAAAAAAACTGAGAAGTGAACATCTTCTCCCTTTGCAGATGCTGCCTGAATATTTCCTGCTATGTTACAATTTCTGATTTACAGTAACTGCAGTATATTTGCATTGATACAGAAAACCACTCTATCGTTTCAAATCGGCAACTAGGGATGGGCCATAAATGTTGGTCTTTCCAAGAATTAATTAAAATATCATGCACGCATATGCCCAGCAGAAATCACGGGAAAATAATGAGCTGCAAATCCCTACATTAATTTTGCCTCTCCATAGCTCAAGGGCATCATCACCAGTTACAGATCTCCCACTAATATCCAGGATCTAAACCCCTTCTTAGTCTCTCCATCTTTGACTTCATTCACCATTTTAAAATGAGTGTAGATACCGGAATATTCTCAACCCGAGTAAAGTTTTCCTCTCTGTGACTCCTCATGAAACTTACATCCTTGTCTGAAGCTGTCAATGAACTTTTCACTGTTAGAACTATATACACTAACAACACAGGAATATCTCTTCAATGGCAGCATAAGAAGATTAGGTAAACACTTAGTCAAGTAATAATCTATTTATCTCATACCTGGCTTGATATGATCCGCCAGAAAAGATGTTATCACTTCTTATCTAAAATTGATTGCACAAGGTGCTGAGATATACGGTCACTATTCAGTACTGCACACTACTTTTTTCAAGTGGAGTGGAAGAAGTGACATTCCACATATTAGATACTGGGAAAGTTAGCAACATCATTCTTCTGCTATGAATACATAGAACAAAGCAAAAGCCAGTGTTGTGAGACACCGTTAAAAGAGCTAAAATCCTCCAGTGATTTCAACACTTCATCCTTCTTAAGAAAGGATTCGCAGTATGCCCCACTTCTCAGAATGCCCCAAGTCACTGTGATGTACATCCAATTGAAGCCTAGTTATAGTTTAACAAATGTGGCAGCCAATTTGCAGATGACAGCTTTCCACAAACAGGGTTGTGCAAATGAGCAGATAATGAGCTGAAACTCGATAGAATGGAAAATCATGCCTGACCAATTAGTTAGGCATTTTCTTGCACCATTCAGCTCAAATGTCCTGTGAGTTGCTGGAAGTTGAAGGTAACGGGGCATGTGGGACTCTGGTGAATTATGGGACCAACAGTCTGTCTCCTTAACCAATGATATTAATGGATTGAGTCATAAACAGAGAAAGGGCTGGGGAAAAAAATAAGAGATTGAATTTGAGTAAAATAATTTTCTGCCATTTAGGTACAGGAAGAAAACTGTTAAGATTATTTGATTAAAAAGAGAAATAAGATGGAGAGAAGAAAACTTAGCTGAAAATAATAAATTTTAAATGCTTCAAATTTTTACCAACTGACAACCTGAAGGAATAAGACAATATACATTTAATTGTTCACTTTCCGAACCAGAGAATTTGATTGGCAATCATTAACAATTATCTCTTCATTAAAGGGTACTAACACTATTAATTACCAGATTAACTTCCTGCAGCATGTTTAATGGGCAATTAATGTCCAAGTGCAGCAACTTGGTGAAACTCTCAATGAGGATAAGGGCAGGATGGTGTTTCAACAAAATGAATGGTGGAGCTACACTAATCACCCGCCAACTTGTTGTGACTTGAAAATCACAGGGTATCTGCTCTCAACTACAAATTGCTGAATGATTTACATCTTAATAATAGTATGTGTTGCTCACACTGTACAATTCCAACCCCCCCCCCAACCCCCAGTAAATTCCAGCCCAATCTGTTTCCATAATTTTGACTGAAGGAGAAATGATTTACGGAGGATTCCTCTAGCTTTCTTTAATTTGCACGGAGATCTTCCACAAACACTTTTTCATATATACAAAACACAGAGACCTGACAGTCCAACACTTTTTCAGCGCGGTGCAAAGGGACAAGGGCTGGGCAGGGGGCAAGCAACCCCAAACTGTAAAAACCCAGAGCTACAGAATGGTGGCATGTGTAGCATAGTGGTTAGCACAGTGCTTCATGGTACTAGCGGCCTGGGTTCAATTCCCACTGCTGCCTGTAAGGAGTTTCTACATTCTCCCCATGACTGCGTGGGTTCCCTCCGGGTGCTCCTGTTTCCTCCCACAGTCCAAAGATGTACCAGCTAGTAATTAATTAATTGGTCGGGGGATCGCTGGGTGGTGCAACTCGAAGGTTATATCTGAATAAAAAAGCAGAAGCTCATCTTCACCTAGAAGACAAGGAGATGGGCTACACCTGGGGATAACTTGAAAGACTGGCCGAGGACAGAGGGGTCTTGCAAGCCTCTGCCACCTAGGGGTGATAGAACATAGAAATCTCCAGCACAGGCCCACAATGCTGTGCTGACCATGTAACCTTACTCTAGAACCTACTTAGAATTTTCCCAGCGTATAGCCCTCTATTTTTCTATGCTCCATGTACCTATCTAACACCCTATTGTATCCAAGAAGAAGAACTGGAGAGCTTATCCAAGTGTGATGGGTTTAAGAAGAAAAAGAACTGAAGGTCCAATCTGGATTTTGACCTGATGTTTGAACCCATAAACTTCAGATTCAAGTCCAATGATATCAGAAACTCACTCAAAACACTTTTGAGCCACATAGAACACTCCCTGATGGAATAAGCTTAATGTTCCACGACCACATTTTGACACTTTCTATAAGATGGTTAGTTCCTCTTAATGAAACATGATCTACAATGAAAGGCAGTTCTGAGAACTGTGTTTCTTTGCAACTTGATTAATATAATCTGTAAAGGCCACAAATAAAGATTTTACAAACATACTTATATATTGTAACAGCAAATACATAGCAGATATCAACTCTTGTGAGAGAGACAGGCCTCTACATCGGGCCTAACTTGATTCTAACAAGACAAAATAATCTAACGTATGACTAATCAAACAATGTTTGTGATTATTTTACGTCACTTCAGTGCAACTTCCAGCACAGAATGAGTTGTGTTTTATTGGTGAAGTGGTCACATAGAGCATTAAAATTAATGAAAATAAGATGAAAAATTCAGAGTAAATTCTCTCCTAAAGTGAATCAGAATTAGTTTTAAACTGAGTCACAGGTAAATCAGATAGAAGGGTCGTGTGTCAGCAACTAGTAAGAGCCAATAAATCTATTTTCAAGATAACCCTAGTCAGAAAGTGTTTCTGCTGTTTTTGAGTGCTGAAAGTCTGCGCCATGGTGAAATGGAAACCAGATAGGAAGGGAATATGATTCTATTTCTCTCTTTTCAGATGTTGCAAGACTGACTAAGAAATTCAAGCAATGTTTGATTTTAGCTCAAGTTTTCAGCGTCCATTATGTTTTGCTGTTAGAAGGAACATTTTTGATTGGGGGAAAGAAATACTTGTCATGATTGTAATGGAAAATGTTGTAAATCATGGCTGAATTACCAGTGTCTAGATGGAGAACAGATTAAGATTTCATGATAGAGGTCATTGAACTAAAATGTTAGTACAGCTCCTCTCTTTACCGATGCTGCTTGGCCAGCTGAATGCCCGCAACACTTCTATTTAAGGTTTTGAGATCTTTCATCAGATAGTTCTGCCCTCACTGATCTCTTTACAATATATGTAAACACTTCAGTACATCTGGGGTTGTTAAAGGTGCGACATAAATGTAAATTATTTCTTTCCAGAAGGAGAAAGTATTGCAAAGCTTGTGCAGATGAAACTCCACCATGGAAGGTCCCAAGCCTGGCTGTGAAAAGAGGGTTGGGTATGGGGCTAGAAACCCATCCCATAAAAACCCAGAGCTACAGAAGCGTCAACAGAATCCTCCAAGACCTCATCCCCGGGAGAGGAAGGATCTTCAAATCTGAAAGTCTGACCCAGGACAGAGAGCTGCTGTCAGTGGCCTATGCCCCAGTAGAGGTGATGGGCTTAAGTAAGTAAGTTGTGCAAGTGGAATGAGTAATGGTGTAAGGTGTTTGATTCATCTATAGAACTGTCTAAGATATAATGCCCCAAACAGCAGTATTTTCTCGTTGTTTGGTGTTACATTGCTAAAATCTACCTACTTAGTGCATTTTTAAGTTTTCCTGCCAGTGTCACATTTCAAGGACTTAGTGTTTTATCCAACATCCAACTCATCATTATCTTGCTACAATTTATGAAAGCTTTATAACAGAAAATTCAAATGTCACAGGGTCTCTGTAATTCAAGAACAAACCATTTCTGCAAAAAGGCAGACCGTTTCACTTCTGAATGAAGGACTTCACATAATCAATTGATGTAAAATACTTTTCTCACTCTCCACAGAGGGTGGTTATAGATTTTTGCTTTGTTGCTGAGGGTGCTCACAAGGGAACTGCAGCAAGAAGTATCATTATTAACACTTGCCAATGATAAGATGGCAGGCTGGAGGTTAGAGGAAGTGTATTGTGTCTCTTCACTCCCAAGACCTCCAGTGTTTTTCATATTTGATGATGCTATCCCATTGGTTGCAAATAAAAATCTACCATACCTTACAAAAATAATCAAAGTTTGGAAATTATTTACCTGTGCAAACTAGTAAACACTCAAGCAAAGCCTTGATTGGGAAATGGGCAACTTTCCGGAATTGGCTGGCATGATCAATGCCCACAATGATCCACGTTCGGTCTCCTGAGGACATCTCACTCAATAATGTGTTTTTATTACCTTTGAATGCTTAACCTGATAGTTAAGTATCCTAGCTGTAGATATATTTTTTTTTAGTGGTTATTTTGTGTTCTTATCGAGATTAGAGATACTAGTGATGTTGAAGAGGGCAAATTAACATGAAAAAAGGCCAAAGAGTTTATTAAAATGTAAAAGAATCTTTATGGTGGAGAATTATGCCATTATTGCTGCCTAGCCCTAAACACACAGAGATGCAAGAACACTTTACTTGGCATTCTTATCGATGTTATAACCAAAATGTAAATTAGATGGAAAAAGATTAGTAAAATAAATAATAAGCAAATGGCAAATTATTATATTGTTGTACGTTCTCTGCTATGACTTGAAAATAAATTCTAATTATTGCACAAAAGCAATGCCTAAATATTCAATTTTTAAAATAAAAAGATAATAATGACTTATTTATAGATCACTTTTCATACAAACAATGTTTTTCAAAGTGCTTTACAATGGGATAAAGTACAAACATTAAAATAAAATTTAAAATAAAATTGAAATAACAAACATGAAAATAAGAGACAAAAAGATGTTAGTTAAAAGCAAGGTTATAGCTAAATTCAAGATAGGTTTATTTCAACACATTTCATTCAGAAGACTCAAATCACATACTGCTCATTTGTCCAGAATTATCTCTTGCTGAAGAAACATTAAGGATTTTGGTTCATATTCCCTGAACTACTTGTGATCCTGCATCTTGAATGCATTATAACATATCCTGCATCTATCTTATTCATCAGTACGGCACTTTGGCTCCTGCCCTGGTGTCTGTCCCATCACACCTCATTACAGGATTAGAGGCTCTCCAGATACTGAGTTAATATTGCTCAGGATTTGTAGCAGAAGTGGGCTACCCAGTTTTAAAATAGGGATTATTAGATTGAGGATAATGGCAACTCCAGAGCAATAAAAGTGATACTGTCAGGAGATCTGCAAATCAAGGTTACAAAGTCTACTTTATGAACAATGGCAATGTCAGAAATTATAAGGATGCAAACATGACTTTTCTGTATAGTATAGTATAGTATAGTATAGTATAGAATACTTTGTTTATTGTAATTCAACCATATACGCCTATGCAGCTAAATAAAACATTGTTCCTCTGGGACCAAGGTACAAAACACAGTACCTATAGTCACTCACGGCACATATAGTTACTATCCACCACCAAAGAGTTATTTCTGCAGCAGTACAAAGAATTTCCTATTTGTCACCAAAATTAGAGATTAATTTACAAAACGTGTCAAACACAACTGGAGAGATTTCTTGTTTGTATTGCTGGTACAGGTCTGTTACAAAGAACAGATGACAAAAAGATGTGGAATCAGAAGGGCATAGAGCTCTACTAATGTGTGTGGCAGGGAACAGAGTAGGAAGCATTGTATGAAGTGGTGGCACATATTAGGCTAACAAAGATATTTTAAAAAAAGCATTGCCCAACTATGGAGTTAAAAGACCATAAGACCAAGGAGTAGAATTAGGCTATGTTGCCTATCTAATCTGCCCTGCCATTCTACAAGGCTGATGTATTATCTCTCTCAAACCAATTCTCCTGCTTTCTCCCAGTAACTCCCTAACTAATCAAGAACCTGTCAATCTCTGTCTGCGGCCATAAATTCCATAGATTCACTGCCTTCTGGTTAAAGAAATTCCTCCTTGTCAACACAGGGATGAGATTGTTGATCCAATATATTAGAAGACCAAAATCCAATATAACTCAGCAAAGATGGGGATGTTGAGTGGGTGTCAAGTTGGTTAAAGTTTTGATTTATAGTCCCTCAACCTATGGCGTCCAGAGTAGAGGATTGAGGGCAATATGCTTGTGAATAAGCAGATGATCACAGAACAGTTGAAAACACAATAACTATAATTAAATGTATAATATACCATATATAAATAGACTGATTGTAGGTCCCTGAAGTGACACTAGGCACAGGAGTGTCTGTACATAAGATAACTGACAGGAAATGATAAAGTAGTGGTGATTGGGGTTTTGGAGGGATGGAGTAATGGGTGGAGGCGTTGATCAGCAAGGCTCGGGGAAAGTAACTTTTTTCAGTCTGGTGGTCCTGGCGTGGATGTTACTTAGCCTCCTCCCTGATGAGAGTGGGACACGTAGTCCATGGGCGGGGTGGTTTGGATGCCTCATGATGGCCCTTTTCCGGCATCTTTTTGCATATTCCAATCCCCTGCTTGCTCTTGGCTCGCTCCTACCTGAGAGCGGCTGCAAGGTACTGTCCTTCTGCTGGAAGGTCATCCGAATGAAAGTCTCCTCCTCGCTTACCAAACTTTTGCTGCGCGTATCCGTCTACTTTGGGTCGTGATAGTGAAAGGCGAATAAACGCTCACTGTTCTCTTACTCATGACAGAGTTTAAGAAAACAGAGAAAGTACGGGTGGTTCTCCAGATTGGGGAACCAAAAATAGGAGTAACAGTAATAAGATTACGATTAAGATTAGATTTGTTTTTCATATGTACATCTTGGTATTCATAGGGGTATCCAAATTAGGACTGCAATTTATACACTTTATTGTTTGTCCCGCAGACTCCATAATCGATTACACCGGAGCAAACAACATTATTTATCTATCCTGATGAAGAGTCTCGTTCCGAAACGTCGGCTGTTCATTATTTTCCATAGATGCTGCCTTACCTGCTGACTTCCTCCAGCATGTTGTATGTGTTAACTCACGATATTTATCTGGATATTAGATCAATCGAGAGATATATGGACGCAGTGCAAGTAAGTGGTGTTGAGACTAAAGTTTGGCCATGATTTTGTACTATAGTGTAAGGTCTGCTCCTCTTTCTAAAAGTCGTATGCTCATATCGCTCCGGCACCTTGTTATTGACATTGACCTCCTGCCATGTTATTAACTAGGCGACATAATTATAATAACTAATCTGGAGACAGGAGAGAATGCAGACTCGGGAATCTGGAGCAACAATCTGCTGAAGAAACTCATCGGGTCGAGCAGCATCTGTAGAGGGAGGGGAATTATCGAGGTTGCGGGCTGAAACCCCGAAACATTGACAACGCCGTCCCGCCCACGCATGCTGCTGGAGTTTCTCTAGCAGCTTGGTTGTTGCTAAGGGCGCGAACTTTTCGTCTCGTTTGAGTTCAAGATGTTTATGTTGTCGAGTGCTCATGTAGCTGAAACATTTCCCTATCCTACCGTGTCCAACGCGCATTCCCTGTTCTCAGCTCTGCTGCAGTACACTTTTAACAATTAACATAACGGGTTCGGGGGGACCCCTGGCTATGTTTGGCATCAGAAATAAAACCAAAAAAAAATCATTGGAAACATAAAAACAAGATATTCTGCAGATGTTGGAAATCCAGGCGAACACATACAAAAATGCTGGAGGAACTCAGCAGGTCAGGCAGCATCTATGGAAAAGAATAAACAGTCGATGTTTTGGACCGCGATCTTTGGTTTTCGGCCCGATACGTCCACTGTTTATTCATTTCCACACATTCTACCTGATCTGCTGAGTTCGTCCAGTATTTTGTAAATATCGGTAGGCCGGGCAGCATCCGTGAAAAGAGGGGACACATACATTTCAATTCAAGGACCTGCTGAAAGCTTCCACAGTTTTAACAGTTTATCAGAGTTCTGGGTTAGTAGACACTTGCGCTGCGAGATACCATTGAAGGAATTCGGATTAACTGTCACAACAGCTAGACGCTCCGTGATGATAGAGCAAAATCGGACATAACCGTTCGCCGTCTCGCCAAGAGGACGGCAGACTTGAAGGGCAAAACTAAACGGCTACCACGGTCAATCAATAGCCGAGACTGTCTCCCGACAGTTACGGTCTGCACTCTCCTACAAGGAAACTTTCATATTAGTCGTATTTCTGGACGAAATTACAGCATTAGGTGTTCAAAGTCACATAACGGGGGACCGTCCTAAATGTTCAATTCTAATAAGAAACTAAATAGTGGGGACGCATTGAGAAGCAATTCAAGTATCGAGAAAGATAAAACTCAATACCTCAAAGGGTAAATCGGATGCACAGGTTGCAGAATGGATTAGAAGGATTACATGTTAAATCAAAGTTAATGTATTCATACATGGACAACGGCACTAATGACTATTCATAGGCTTAATTGCTGCAACTGGATTTACTCGGTCTTCTTACAGAGTGTAATATAATCGGACACCAATTCATTGTGTAATGCATGGACATATTGACACCTAGCCTTGAGGTAAAGCTATCAAGATGTCTTTGACGTTTGAATTCGGATAAATTCGGACCAGCGGGCACAATTTTTTTTCCCTGAGAGAAAACACAACTCGACGAAAATTGAATATATTGAGGGCTGGGAGGTGATATCTCCTGCAATTAATGGTTAGATGTTTTAAGATTCGAAATAAAATTAATTATAAAGTTGTAAATCGTCGATGCGACCACCTGACATTCCGAGAGCACAGCCTTTGACGCCTGACATAATACAGCATCGTTCCCGCGTCTCTAACAGTATGGGCACCTTAATAATATCTCAGCCTGAACCGCAATTGCTACTTTCTGCTAATTCCGCAATAGGTATTTCGAAAGATACAGTCACAGCAAACTTAGGCTGCAATGCCTAATGATATATGAAAGGTACATTCATATTTGACAGAAAGTCTTACAACCTACATTACTTAAACAAAATAACCACTTAATGACGTAACGTTCGAAGAATAGTGTAAGTGATTTGATTTTCACGAGTGCTATTTACTTCCACAGATATGCGAGTTGAAGCGGGAAAAATTACTCATAAAACAGCAAATGTAACATTTGCCACCGCGCAGTTGTCCTGATGGATCGCAGTGCGCTTCGGGGGAAAGGACTTGCAGTACGGAATGGCACTTTCGTGGATTTGTTTGTGGGGGGGGGCAGAGGAGACGTTGCTGGGGCAACCGAAAGTACAGTCCGAAGGGGCCCAATAATTTAACGTTACATATTCGTAACCGGAAGAACCTCGTTTACTCTGGCAGTAAGGTAAACTACTTTGTTCTCTCCTTGGGCACCGAGACCAAACCACAAAGCAGAACCCAAGGGGTGACAAGTAACACCCCCTGACCAATGCAACAATTCTGCATTTACAGCCAAGCTTCCTTTCAGTTCCAGTTGTTTTATGATCTCATGGTCTACACAGGAATGTTGCTGCCTCAATAAAACTGCCGTCTGGGATGAATCACTTACCTGAAGAAAATACCCTACTGAGTAGTTTATAAACATGTTATGAGTTTGAGCCAATGATCTGCTACGACCAGTAATTAAGTTGGTATTCCACCTCAGTCTCAAAAGTACATCTCAATCACCAACCCTGCTGCTCCCGTTATTGGTTAAATTCAAATACCATATGCAAAATTACTATGGAATTAGAACTAACTCAACAAAACTGTCAGCAAGTGAAAGGAGAAAAAGATTAATTTCTGTTTTCGGTTTCTTAATCAGAGTTCGGAGATCTTTTTTACTTAGGGTACTATCCGATCTCTTTGCTATCAGATTTGCCAACTTGATTGTAATCATATATAGTCTGGCTTTGTACTAATGTGGGCATAACGAGATTGTTGTCAGTTATTCAGTATATGACGTATCACCAAATAGCCCTACATGCGAGGGGTAGCGTTAATTGATGTGCAACGTACGTGGGGCCCTATTCCCTGATGTTAACACGCCAAACTGTAGATCACATCGGCGAGATTAATCCGAACTACCGCTGCTCACAACAAGTTTTTACTATTAGAAGCTTTTTTTTAAACAATAGCATCATAATTCAGATATCAAATATTGCATTTATATATGCACGAAATAATCTCACATTGAGATATCAATTATTGCATTTACATATTTACACGAAATTGTCCTATTATTACTACTTTTTAAAACTATTAAACAACTATTACTAAAAAGCGGCCAGAAATTTGCAGCGAGTACAAGAGCGTCCCGTTCCCGTTTTGCATTTAAGTGCCAGTCGGGAAACTTGAATTTATATAGCGTTTTTCAATATCAGTGGATGTTGTTCGTAGCTATTGACTATACGACATTCAAAGTGTACTCGCTATTGTAAAGTAGAAAGAGCGGGGCTCAAACTGAGGTCCATCAAAATTAATATGGAAACAATCAATGTATGTAGAAAAGTCGACTGAGAGGTAATTGCTTCCGGCATATCAGGGGTAAATCCATTGGAGTATTATTTTTGAGATAATATCTTGAGATCTTTGATGTCTCACTGAAGGAATAAATTCCGGGTGTCGCTCTAAAGAGGGCATCTGCGACAAAGCAGCACGTCCCAGCCCTGCAATGCGCTATTAATCCAGATTGAATATGGAATTTACCGACTCAGAGGTGGGAGTGCTACGCCAGTGGGGCAGAATATGTGATAGCTGACCTCGGGGTAGAAGTTACTGTTCCTTGGACTCAGTCCATCAGACATTGCAGAATAACTAATGTCCATTCAGACATTTACTTGCATCTCCCTCCTTCAAAAATTGTTTGGCTTAATGTTTTAAGCCAAAGTCCTGCCGCACGTTAATCATTAGACGATAAGACATAGAAGCAGAATGAGGCCATTTGGCCCGTCATAGCTGATTTATTATCCCTCGTAATCCTATTCTCCCTAACCTGTGGCACACTTACTAGCCAAAAACTTATCAACCTTCGCTTTAAGTATACCCAATGACTTGCCCCCCGCTAATGGCGTTGCTTAAAGTGTCAACCCTGCCACGGTTGATGACATTCGTATCCTCAAATTGATAATTATGCGTTCAAGCCCTTCTTCC